>NW_006204113.1:434083-448297 GCF_000334495.1 Tupaia belangeri chinensis
GGCAGGTGCCGCCTAAAGTTCTGTTCATTCATGTGGGAGGTGAGGGACCACGGAGTTAGGAGAGAGAGGTTAGAGCTGCTACTCCGCAGGATCAAGACCTGTGGCAGGATGACAGAGAGTTCCACTGGGACATTGATGTGACACGAAGCCATACTGACTCCCATAGCGAAAACGGTATTTCCCTGCTTGTTCTCGTTCTTTCTTGCTCTCTTTTTTCACGGGAGGACTTAGGCTCACAGAACCAGATTAATCACATTCCTTCGTTCAAGATACTCTTTATCACTAGCCCCTGCGTGGAACACTTCATTACATAGCTAGTTAGCTTTCTTTGGTTGCATTAAGATAATATTATAAGTATCCCATGAATTTATCATCCTAAACAAAATCTTGGACCTAGAGCATAGCTGACAACCAAATGGTCCCCCTCCAACCTGAGGCAACTGACATTCTCAATCCTGTATTCATCATTCCTTTGCTTTACTTTTTCCTTTTTTTAATTTAAGTTTATTAATTTGTTATTTATTTATTTATTTATTTAAATTTGACAAGAGAGGGACAGAGAGAGAGGGAGAAAGAAACTGAGAAAACAAGCCACCAGGTCTGGGACTTGTGTGTGTGTCTCTCTCTCTTCTTTCTCTCTCTCTTATTGTTTTCCTTCCATGAGAGAGACAGACAGACAGAAAGAGACAGACAGAGAGACAGGCACCCCCAACAAGGTCTTCAGGCCATGATCCTCCCCCTGCCGCAGCCGGCCCAGGATCACAACACACAGCGCCCAGTGTGTCCGGCCAGGCTTGCCCAGCTCGTGCTGTTACGGCACCACCGCCTGCCCCTCCCCAGGTGGGCACAGAGTTGGGGTGGATCATGGCACAGAAACCCTGTCAGGGGTGCTGTCTCCATATCTGTCCTTCTCTCTGCCCCTCTCACTTACAGAACAAAGAAACAACGAGAGAGAGAGAGAGAGAGAGAGAGAGAGGAGGCATTAACCTCGAGGGCTCTCTGCAGGCAGTGCTATCCAACTAGAACACAATATATATGAATCTCTCTATATATATGTATTTTTAAATTTAACTTTATTTATTATTATTTATTTTAATTTGACCAGACAGGGACAAAGTGAAAAAGAGAGAGAAAGTGAGAAAGCAAGCCACCAGGTCCAGGACTTGAACTGTGGTCAGCCATGTGGGAGTCCAGCGCCCTCAACCACCATGTCACCTGCCAGCCCCTCTCTCTCTATTTGTTTAAGTTTTCTTTCTTTCTTTTTTTTTTTTTTTTTATTTTTTGGTTTTGTTTTTGCTACAGGGCATGTGCACTCATTGGGGAGACGGAGAGAGAGAAAGTGAGAGATCACCCCCTGGAGGGATGGCCACAGCACAGCTCCTTCTCCTCCATTCTCCTCCTGGGATTTTGGGAATGCGCATGCCCAGTGTAAGTTTCAAGCCTCTGGGTCTGAATCTGGGACTCAAACCACAATCAGCCATGTGGGAGTCCAGTGCCCCAAAAACAATTTTTAAAATTTTTATGACTTCTGGGGGACCAGCAGGCGGTGTTGTGAAAGTGCTGGACACTCCCACATGGCCGACCACAGTTCGAGTCCTGGACCTGGTAGCTTGATTTCTTGCTTTCCTTTTCTCTCTCTCTCTGGCCAAATTAAAATAAATAAATGAATAAATAAAAATTAAATAATTCCTTTAAAATACTTTTTACAACTTCTGTGTTTGGCAAGTGATAGGTGGATTTACAGTTACTTTCATAAATTAACTTCAACAAATAGTAAACATACGTGAGTAAGAAAACTATCGAGACAATAATACACTAAAGTGTACACAGGTACGGCCTGAGCTGTGATGCTGGCGCTTGCGTGTCTGGAGAACAGGATTTTGGTCTCGGTGACGGAAGCAGTGATCTTGGTGGCTCTTCCAAGGTCAGGTCTCTGATATTCTGGACGTGCAGGGTACAGGGCACAGGAGCTCAGCCAGGGAAGACCTTGGGTAAACACTGGGACACGATCTTGGCCAGAGAGGGTGAGGAGGACTCGGGTGAAAGTGCAGTGGAAGGGAGAGTCCTTGCGGGCAGAGAGAATGGCCTGGAGGTCAGATCCATCAAGGTGTTCCTGGGCTACGGAGTGCCCAGGTGGAAGCAGAAGGCAGTGACAGGAAATAAACGCCAAGGTCTGAAAAATCCAGGGACAGGATGCTAGGCTCAGTTGGTGAGGTTATGGGGGCCATAGGAAGTTCTTAAGCAGGTAAGTGACCTGAGGAAGGGGCTCAGATGTGGGGCAGTTCCCACCTGGCTTTTGGGGAAAATTGTGTCCAGCCCGAGTCTGCTGATTAAACCACTGATCCCTCAAATATTTGTCAAAGGCCTCCCAGGTGCCTCAGTGATGCACAGAAACCTACTCCTCAGCCTGCGCTCCTCTTGTGGGTGGGCGGAACGCGAAATGGAGTAATCACGTGGACATCACATGACCAGCGCAGTCAGTCCGACCAAGGGTTCCTGGCGTCAGTGTGTATACAGGTTGAGGATCGCGTATCCAAAATGCTTGGGACAAGGATGTTTGGGGGTTGAATAATTTGGGATTCTGTAGTATCTACATGTACATAATGAGATATCTTGCAGATGGGGTCCAAGTTTAAACATAGAATTGGCTTATTTATTTTAGTTTCGATTTAAGGCATATAAGCTCTCAGACAAAGACAGGGGGAAGGGAGAGAAATCACCTCCCAGGGGGCTAGCCACACTGCAATCCTTTCTCCTCCGCTCTCCTCTCGGCGTTTTGGGCACGTCTGCACCTGTGCCTGGGGTGTTTCTCAAACTGCAGGGTCTGGTCAAACCACACCTTAACTTCTGTGCCACCCACTGTCCCCAAAGTTTATAATATATATACCTTATATACATAACTCGAAGGTAATTTTCTTTTTTGTTTATTTATTTTATTGAGAGACAGTCACCCTCGACAGGATCTTGCCATGACACGATCCCCTACCTCCATCCCTCTAGCTAGTCAGGATCTTGGGCGTCCCTGAGGCATTTCAGGTCACCTCGAGATCTGAACCCCCAGTTGGCCATATGATTCTAGCCCTGCAGATCAGTAGTTACCCTGGCTGGGCTCTGAAGATAATTTTATACAATATTTTTGTTTTGCGGTGTTTTGCCTGGGAGCCATTACATGAGGTCAAGTGTGGGATTTTCCACTGGTGGCCTCTTGCCGGTGCTCAAAAAGCTTCAGATTTGGAAGCCTTCTGGACTTTCTGCTCAGGAATGCTCCGTCCAGGCGTACCCGGCTTAGCAGCTGAAGCAAGGCTGTTCTGGGGAAGCTGGTGCGGGTAGGATGAGACGGGTTTGCTGGTAAAGAGGATAGGAAAGCCATCTCAGGGCATGACTATGCCCCAAAGCTCTGTGGCCTACCAAGGCCTAGAGAGCCCCAGAGTGGTAAGACCATGAAGAAGGTGACTGTGGGGCCAGCCTCGAAGTGCAGTGGTAAGCACAGTGCGTCAAGAATTAGATCCCACGTGACTCACCATGGCTTGAATCCTGGTCCTGAAAAAACACATCAGGGGCATGAGCACGCATGCCCCAAACCCTGGTGGGATGGAGAAATGGAGAATGGATTGTGGCATGGCCATGCCCATTGAGAGGTGCTTTCTCTCTCTTTCTCTCTCTCTCCTCCTAACACACACCCTCTGACAAACAAAGGAAAAGAAAAGGTGAGTTCAGCTGGGTCTCAGGGAGTGCAGGGGGATGCAGGGAGACTTCTCAGGGAGAAAGGGGCTCAGCAGAGGTCAGAACAGGCCAGAGGCCAGCAGCTCTAGGAAGTTTGGGGCCTTTATCCTGGAATAGCGGGACAGGGTCCTATTGACAGAACTATGACATGATCGGACCAGTGTCCTAAAGGCATCTGCCACACGTGAGATGTGAGGGGGACAGGCTGATGGAGAGAGGCTTTCTCTGCAGCCCCAGAAGCCTCCAGACCTCCGGCCATGGGGACGTTTGTCTAAGGAGTGTACAGGAGGCTGAGGTGACCTGATGTGGGGGCACAGGAGTAGCAAGTAGGAAGGGGTGACTGTAAGGATTGGACAGAAGATATTTCAAGCAGGGGGGACCCAAAGGGACCTGTGTAGCTGGAGAGGGATGAAGAGGACCCCTGAGCCGAATCCTGCAGGCACTGGGAGAGAGAGGCTGAGAAGGCAGGGCTGAAGTAACCCCGCAGAGGTACAAAGCTGCAGCAGTGACTAAGTTTGCCCAGGAGAGGGCTCCACCTTGGGAAAATGACTAGGTCTCAATGACTCAAAGCTCTCTGAGATCCCCTAGAGAAAAGATGTCCGAGGACAAGGCCTGGGGGCACCCTGCCATGGCTGCAGGGCAGGGATGAGGGCGGCAGCTTAAAGCAGGCTGGATGGGAACGGCTGAGCCGGGTCGGAAGCCGGAGGGAGACCAGGAAGGGTTCTGTGCTACAGTGGCCAGGGGCCTGGCTGGGGACAGGGGCTGCAGCGTGGGCAGTCAGCAAGCCTGGGAGGCCGGAGGTCCTTGTCACCCGTTCTCAGGAATGCAGACACTGTCTCTGTGTTTGCTTTCTCCTAGATGTCAGTGGGGCCGGGGGGCGGCATAGAGGTAAGTGGAGGCAGGCGGGAGAACATTGCCCTGAGTGGTGGGCATTGCACTAATCTGGAAGTGGGGGTGCTGCCCCTGGCCCCTCGTCATCCCCCTTTTCTTTCTAAATCTCCCTGGCTGCAGAAAAATAGGGAGATTGAGAAAACCTCTCCAAAAGGAGCCAGACTTTAGGAGAAGAAAGAAAAGGTTACCTGAACAAGAACCCCACGTGCTTTTCACTATTTTTAAAAAGAATTATTTAACATTATTTAATTTGCCCAAAGAGGGACAGAGTGAGAGAGAGCAAGAGAGATGGAAAGTGAGAATGTAAGCCACCAGGTCCAGGACTCAAACTGTGGTTGGTCATGTGGGAGTCCAGCGCCTTTAACCACCACGCACCTGCTGGCCCCACTTTTCACTATTTTTAAGAGAGTGAGGAATAAGTAAGTTTGGGAAACCCAGGGCTTGCACACCTGCATGTGGGCACACACACACACACACACACACACACACATAGGTGCTCACTCATGCACTGTCACACACATTCACCCACGCAGCACCCACCCTCCTCATGTGCGTGCACCCTCATTCACACGCACTCACACGTGCTCCACACAGGCTCCCTCTAGCCCCTCCCCCCTTTACGCTCTGACCCAGCCCCAAAAAGTCCCAGTCCTCTGTTCACAACCATCGGAAGCTCTAGGAGTGCGTTGCCAGGACCGTAGCAGAGGTGCGCGGCTCCATCGCGTGCTGTGTGTGTGTGTGTGTTCGGAAGGGCTGCCGTGTGGGCGATATGTGTCTCCGATAGTCATCATGCCTTCAGTCACTCACTCATTCACTCACTGTGGCCACGAAGGCCACCGTGGTCCCTGCACTGTGCCTGGTTCAACCGTGAACCACACAGACACTTCCTGCTCACAACCTAACGGGCTCCAGAGAAGACAGGCCCTTAGGACACAGCTGGCACGCCATGATGGGGAAGTGCCGTGAACTATGGGAGCTGGGCACAGGCAAGGAGACCAGAGGGTTTCTGCATGGGGTGTGCGCTTTGGTGGGGTGAGTACAGAGGCCGGCCTGAGGACCACATGCCAGCAGGTGGGACGCGTGTGGGGGAACACGGACTGGGTGGCGGGTGCTCTATGCGCAAGTGTGCACGGCCATATGTGTGCATGGGAAGGGGTGAGGTGTGTATCATTATCAGAATTATCAGAGCAAACCGGCTGTTTATTACATGTATAATTTCCTTGTGTCCCATCGGGTCCCTCCGTGCAGAGGGAGCTGGAGTGGAACTAAACCAAATAGGGGATTTAGCAATGTGGACGAGCTGTAGCAGAGCCGAAAGTGCTGCTGATGGATGGCCATGGCAAACAGGGACGGGAGGGGTGTCACAGCGATGTGGACAGAACAGAGGAGGGAGTGATGATTGGGTTGAGGGGTGGACCAGTGCCTGGTGCCCGCTTCAGGGAGGTCTGGTGACAAGTGCAGGGACTGGCAGTTCCCTGCAATAATCTGGGGGAAAGAGCGGGATGGGAAAAGGGGGAGCCCAGCCTAGCCCAGTCCTGCCTGAAATGTGGAGGCCTCGGCCGCACAGCCTCCACTTTCGGGGGGTACTTCCTGCATCTCGTTTGGGGAAAGGGGCCTGGAAAGGAAGTGGAACCACGTCATCTCAATGGTGGGTTCCCGTCTCAGCCCTGTGCTAGGACCTTGGATGATTTCTCCGAGTGGCGTCATCATTCGGGTAATAATATCCCCCTTGCAGTGGCAGTGATCAGTAGTAGCATAAAACTTCGGCACCTAGGGGCCAGATGGTGGTGCTGTGGTAGTGCACCTGGGCCCATATGAGAAGATCCTGAGTTCACTTCCTGGGGCTTCCTCAGACATGTCAGGTGGGCACTTATGCCGATGATCAGACTAGCTGATGCTGGGGGTGGATTGTGGCATGAGGCCCTTATTGGAAGTGGAAGAAATACATTTAAATAAAAAAAACAAAAGGATTTGGGGGCTGGCAGGTGGCATGATGGTTGAGGTGCTAGACTCCCGCATGGCCAACCAAGGTTCAAATCCTGAACTCGGTGACTTGCTTTCTCGCCCTCTCTCTCTCTCTCTCTGTCTCTCTCTTTCTGGTCAGATTAAAAAAAAATGATGATGATGATGAATAAAATAAAATAAAATAAAATAATTTTTTTAGAAAAGGAAAAAACACAAAAGGACCAGCCCATAGCATGGCTGTGAAGGCAACTGGATCCCACATGGTCTACTCAGCTGCCTGAGTCCCCACTCAGGTGCAGCACACCTGGCTAAAATGCACGCGTGCCCAAGATCCCAGCAGGAGCGATGGAGAAGGGATTGCAGCGTGAACATCCCCCATGGGGGTGCTTCTCACTTTCTCTTTCTCTCTCTGTCTCTCTCCTGCTAGCACGTGCACCCTCTGGCAAAAGAAAATAAATGAATAACTAAAAGGTTCGGGCCCAACCCTGCTCCCTGCCTTCTCCCTGCTCTGGGCTGGAGAAAGGTTTCTAGTCACTGTCCGTTGCTCTGGCTGCCCCTCCACGCATGTTTCTATCACGTTTCTTTCTTCTTCCCTCTTGTACTTTATTTTCTCCTGCCTAGTCAAGTCATCGTGCTTATTGTAGAAATAAGTGTCAGGAAATGGGAAAGAAAATCCTAACCCCACTGTTCAGAGCAATTACAAAGGTCTCTCTGATTTGTGAACGCCGCTCGGTCCGTACCAGGCGCTGTTGCTGCTTTCTCTCATTTCGTCCTTGCAGGCGCTCTGGGAAACAGGTGCCATCATTATCCCCACGCAGCAGAAGAGGGCACCCACCAAGGTGACACGCTGGAAGTGGAAAGGAAGAACGCAAGCTCTACTTTCCTTCCAGCCGCTTGGCCTCTCTGTTCTCGCAGGATTTCCCTGCTAGTTTTCTATGAGCACTCGGGGCCTTAGTGCACGCTGCAGAGCGAGACAGAGAGAGGGAGGGAGAAAGCACGCCAGGGGCAGCCATAGATCCACAATGCCTGCTCCTCCTCTTCTCCATCCTGTTGGATTTGGGGCACGCACACACATGTCCCTGGTGTGTCTCCTCAGCAGGTGGGGCTGGGACTCAAACTGGGTACTCGGCCATGTGGGATCTGACTTCCTGAGCTGCCAGACTATGGGACTAGCCCATCATTAGTTTTTACAATGCATGTACAATATATGCAGTCAAGTGCAATAATATTAAGTGAATTTCAAATGAAGTTTTACAGAAATACACACGTACTTCTAACTAGATGAAGATCTAGCACATTTTCAGTATCCTATAAGGATCTTTTCAAAAAAGTGTATTTATTTATTTAATTTTATTTAGCATTATTATTATTAAAATTATTTAATTTGCTATAGGGCCTATGTGCTCACCAGAGAGAGATGGGGGGCTGGGGGGAGGGAAGAGTGTGAAAGCAAGCCACCAGGTCTGGGACTTGAACTGTGGTTAGCCATGTGGGAGTCCAGTGTCTCAACTACCATGCCACCTGCTGGTCCCCTTCCCTTATCTCCTATTCTAACTTATATCATCCTAGATTAATTTTGCTTAATATTGAGTCTTATATAAGTAAATCCTACAGTTACATTCTTCTGTGTCTAACTTATCTCATGCAATATGATAGCTGTAAGATTTTCCTCTGTTACTGCTTTTTCTAGCAGTTTATCTTTTTCCTTGTTTTGAAGTATTCCTTTATAAGAATATTGCAAAATGTATTTACCCATTCTGTTGCTGATGGACATTTGAGTTGTCCCAGCCCGGGATTACTATGAGATCAGCTTCTATGAACATGGCGTACACGCCTTCTGTGGGACGCGGCATTCGCTTCTCGTGAGCACACCCAGGAGTGGATTCGCTGCGTGGTAGGATTGCACATAGGTTTAGCGATCGTAGAACTGGCAAGTCTGTGTCCACATGATTCTGTGTGTACTCCCAGCCATGTCTGTAGTTCTTACTTGCTCCACTGTTATCAGTCTTTTTCATTTTAGCCATTCCAGCAGGGGCATTAGTGTTTATTGATATTTCATATCAATGCTAATGAGACTGGCCCAGCTGCATAGCTGATGGCCTAACTCAGCAATCTAAGGCTACAGGAGAGGCCCATGTTCGAGTCCCTCAAAGTCAAAGCCTGGTGAGGGAGTGTGGGCCTGTAGTTCGCTACTAGGCAGAGGTGGTGGGGCACAAGGCATGGGATCGAGACACAGCAAGGCCCTATCTAAAACATACATACAATAATAATATTTAGCACCTATTGTTCAGATATGGCACTAGGACCTTAGCATCTATTGCTTCTAACCCTAACTCCAGAAAGTGAGGAGTTCAGCCATTTTAGAAGCGAGGTTCTGGCTAAGGAGCTGAACAGGTAACATAAATGGTTAGTTATGCAGGTTGAGGGCCAGCAGGTGGCATGTGTTAAGACACTGGACTCACATGGCCGACTGCAGTACAAGTCCCAGACCTTGCTTGCTTTCTCACTTTCTCTCTCTCTTTCTCTTTCTGTGTCTCTCTCTGGTGAGCGCATGTACCCTATAACAAAAAAATTTTTAAGAGAGATTTTTGCTATAGGGTGCATGCACTCGCTGGAGAGACAGAGAGACAGAAAGTGAGAAACCATCCCCTGGGGGGATAGCCATGCCGCAATCCCTTCTCCTCTCAGGATTTTGGTCATGCACACACACGTGCCCAGTGTCAGTTTTAAGCCAGGGGTCCGGGACTTGAACCACAATCACATGGGAGTCCAGAGACATAACTATTATGCCATCTGCTGGTCCCGTCCCCTATAACATTTATGTTTTTTAGTGTAAGGAAAAGGTAGTTTATTAGGTAAGTGAAAGTACACTGCTGAGAGGCAGAAGTGGGCCTGAGCAGACAGAGAAAGAGTGGCTCAAAAGGCCCCCATAGCAAATTTTTAAATAATAATAATAAATAAAATAGATAATTCTAAAAAATAAATAAAATAAATAATTCCTTTTAAGAAAAGTCATGCAAGTTGAATATCCCATATTTGGAATGTGTGAGATAAGCATTGAGAATTTAGATTTAAACATTTTTAAAAATATTTGCATATAAATGAGATCTCTTAAAGGTGGGGCCCAAGTCTAAATACAAAATTCATTTGTTTCCTATATTCCATATATATGTGGACTGAAGGTGATATTACACTTTTTTTTTTTTGGAGAGGTTTTTGCTATAGTGCATGTGCGCTCGCCAGAAAGACAGAGAGGGACAGAGAGACAGAAAGTGAGAAATCACTCCCCGGGGGGATGGCCACACCGCAATCCCTTCTCCTCCATTCTCCTCTTGGGATCTTGGGTACGCACGCACACGCACCCAGAGTGAGTTTAAGCCACTGTGTCCGGGACTCGAACCACGGTCGACTACATGGGAGTCCAGCGATGTAGCCATTACACCATCTGCTGGTTCCATATTACTCTTAATTTTTATGGAGTCAGTGTATCTTTAGTCTTTATTGTGGCAGCTTAGCTTGTACTCCAATGGTCATAGCAACTAATAATATCTGCTCCTTCATTCTCACCAGATCTCAGTCTCTCTCATTCCCAAACAACCTCTGCTTGGCCATTGGCCACAAGATAATGATCTCTCTAGGCAAGCTGCTCACTATGGCTGTGGTGACTGGTTATTACACTGGGCATGATTGATGACCGTATCTTTCATTTACACAGGGGTTCAGTTGGTCAGTATAACAAGAGGGGAAAATGCACTTTTTTGGTTTGAGGGAAGGAAGAACAGTCACTAAGAGCCATTGTTTCCTCCTTTCCGACCCAAGCCCAGGAAGCAAAGAACCAATCCTTTTAAGAGTTCTCCTGTTTCCACTTTCAAAACTATCACTTTCTAAGAACAAAGAGAAAGGGAACAAAAGACAGTGCTTCAAACGCTACAGCTCAAGTCAAAGGGCCATCATTCTGACAGAAATATCTTTTGGCACCTGAACTTCAGACTGGTTCCTTCTGGTCATCTCAAGTTACTTTTGTCTTTCTAAGTTTGAAGTTTTATTGGGCTTTATCCTTTGGGTTGATATTTGCCTCTTTTTTTTTTCTTTTGAACGATACTGAATAACATTTTAGGAGAAAATGACGTGATCTGATATATACGAATGATATAAACTTTAAAAATGTGATTAGCATCCACCTTTTCTATACATATGGGGTCCGGGACTTGAACCACAATCACATGGGAGTCCAGAGACATAACTATTATGCCATCTGCTGGTCCCGTCCCCTATAACATTTATGTTTTTTAGTGTAAGGAAAAGGTAGTTTATTAGGTAAGTGAAAGTACACTGCTGAGAGGCAGAAGTGGGCCTGAGCAGACAGAGAAAGAGTGGCTCAAAAGGCCCCCATAGCAAATTTTTAAATAATAATAATAAATAAAATAGATAATTCTAAAAAATAAATAAAATAAATAATTCCTTTTAAGAAAAGTCATGCAAGTTGAATATCCCATATTTGGAATGTGTCAAATAAGCATTGAGAATTTAGATTTAAACATTTTTAAAAATATTTGCATATAAATGAGATCTCTTAAAGGTGGGGCCCAAGTCTAAATACAAAATTCATTTGTTTCCTATATTCCATATATATGTGGACTGAAGGTGATATTACACTTTTTTTTTTTTGGAGAGGTTTTTGCTATAGTGCATGTGCGCTCGCCAGAAAGACAGAGAGGGACAGAGAGACAGAAAGTGAGAAATCACTCCCCGGGGGGATGGCCACACCGCAATCCCTTCTCCTCCATTCTCCTCTTGGGATCTTGGGTACGCACGCACACTCACCCAGAGTGAGTTTAAGCCACTGTGTCCGGGACTCGAACCACGGTCGACTACATGGGAGTCCAGCGATGTAGCCATTACACCATCTGCTGGTTCCATATTACACAATAGTATTGTATTGCTGTATTGGGACTGGCCTACCATCTGAGGTCGGGTCTGGAATGTTCCATTGTGGTAACATGTTAGTGCTCAAAAAGTTTTGTGTTTGGGAGCATTTTGGCCTTTGGTTTTCCAATTAGGGAGGCTCAACTGTCGAACCAAAAGACTGATGCAGAACCATCTGACATCAAAGGCCTGATTTGTCCAGACCACGTTGTCTCTCACCACACAGCAGAGAGTAAGATCTTTGTCTCTCAAGATGCCCTGCAGTGCCTAAATAAGAGCTTAGTAAGGACTAAGTTAAACGAATCGATGTCAGGGAAGAGGCTGTCCTTGAACGCAGACACCACCATAGAGAGTGCCCTTGGTGTGGGGCAGGCCCATCTAGGTGCCCTGAATGCCAGTGGCTGGCTAGCTTCAGTCAGAATCAGGGGAGCAGGTTCTTCGATAGAAAGGAAATAAGGGAACCTTGCCTGTGGCTTGAAAAACACGCTACCACGGGAACCAGCAGTTAGCGTAATGGCTATGTCGCTGGACTCCCACGTAGTTGACCGCGGTTCGTGTCCTGGACCCGGTGGCTTAAAACTCACGCCGGGCGCGTGTGCGTGCGTGCCCAAGATCCCGAGAGGAGAATGGAGGAGAAGGGATTGCGGCGTGACCACCCCCCCGGGGGGTGATTTCTCGCTTTCTGTCTCTGTCTCTCTCTGTCTGTCTGGCGAGCGCACGCGCCCTACAGTGAAAATCTCTCAAAAAAAAAAAAAAAAACATGCTACCAGGTGCGTGTGTGCATAGACATGCAAGCCCCAAATTCTGATGATGAAGAGGAACTGTGGCATGACCACATCCCATTCAGGGGTGATTCATCTCTCTCTCTCTCTCTCTCTCTCTCATGCATGCACCTTCTGGCAATTAAAACAAGAAAAAAGCAGAGAGGGGGGCCAGCAGGTAGCATGGTAGTTCAAGCACTGGACTCCCACATAGACAACTGTGGTTCAAGTTCCAGATCTAGTGGCTTGAAAACCACGCTCGGTATGTGTGCATGTGTGCCCAAAAGCCTGAGAGGAGACTGGAGGAGAAGAGGATGCAGTGTAGCCTGTACCCTGGGGGTGATTTCTTGTTTTTTCTCTTCCTTTCTGTCTCTGGTGAGTGCCTATGACAAAAACTTTAAAAAGGAGGGGACAGAGGGCCAGTAGGTGGTGTGAGGGTTAAGGCACTGGATCACACATGGCCAGTTATGTGGTTTGAGTCCTGGATCCAGCAGTTTGAACTCATGCTGGGTGAGTATATATGCGTGTCCAGAATCCTAGGAGGAGGAGAATGGAGGAGAAGGGATTGTGGTATGGCCATCACCCCAGTGGGTGATTTCCCTCTCTTTGGGTGAGTCTATGCACCTTATAACAAAATAAAACAAAAAAAGAGGTAGGAAAAACCACCACCCTTAACCAAGTTGGACCCGTGTCTTCATCTGTAAAATGCTGATAATACTGCCCTGGCTAATGAGAGAACGAGAGGCATTTTTTGTCATTTGCAAATTATAATTTTTTTAAAAAGTATTTTATTTGTCTTTATTTATTTATTTATTTATTTAAATTTGACCAGAGAGGGACAGAGAGAGAGAGAGAAGGAAAGTGAGAAAGCAAGCCGTCAGGTACAGGACTCGAACAGTGGTCAGCCATGTGGGAATCCAGCACCCCTAATCACCATGCCATCTACCAGCCCGACAAATTACAATTTTTAAAATAATTATTTATTTATTCATCCATTTCTCTCTCTCTCTTTTTTTTTTTTTAATTTGACCAGAGAGAGAGACAGAAACAGAGAGAGAGAGAGAGTGAATGAGAAGGCAAGCCACCAGGTCTGGGACTCGAACCATGGTCGGCCATGTGGGAATGTCCAACACCTTAACCACCACGCCACCTGGTGGTCCCCAACACAAATTATAATTTTTCAATTGATAGATTTTTCTAGCCATAGTCATTATCTGTAAACTATATGGATTCTTGGGTCCCAACCCTAGAGATCCATATTGGCATGATCTGAGGTGGAGCGTGGGCATAAGATCTTTGTTGTGCTTCTCCAAATCATTTCAGGGCTTGGCTGAGTGGAGGAGTCCGACCAGTGAGGCCCCAGGATCTGTCTGAGCCCCCCCCCCACCTTTGAGCTCCGTTTCTGGTCGGTCGGATCAACACGTTGACAAGGCTACTGTTGTGCGCCCCCCACCTTGGAACAAAGCTTGGGTCAATTAGCATGTCAGCAAGGCTGTTTGCTATTTGCTCCAGAAACTGGCAGCCTTACTGGGAAGCGACCCCCCTCTGGCTCCCCAATATACTACTATAAAAGAATTACATAGCTCTCCTATACATCCTGAGTGTACAATAAAATCTTCCAGGAAGTCCCCCGACCGCTCCCCTTTGCTCTGATCACTTACTATTAATTACAATGCTTTATCTCCATGGTCACAATAGAGGGTGGGCTGAAGTTCTTTCTAGGCAGAAGTAATCTTGACCTTTGGAAGGCCCTTCAAAATACATCCTTTACCTAAAATAAGATTAGGCCAAAACTGGCCCAGGACACCTCTGCCCTCTCCAAGTGAAATAGATAAATGTATTAGAACTCCTCAAATTAAGTTTTAGATCCCTACAAAACTGTGTATAAGTACCATTCTTTATTAAGATCCATAAAAACTAATATCTATTCTTGAGATTTTCTTTTCTC
>NW_006204113.1:448343-449936 GCF_000334495.1 Tupaia belangeri chinensis
CCGGAACCGCTTTCCCGAAACTGCATTCCATGGAGACCCACCTACAATTGAGGAGCTGCACTAGACCCACCTTTAATCCACCCCTGAATAGGAATTGCACTAGACCCACCCTTAATCCGGCCCTGAATAGAATCTACGTTCTTTATTGATTAAAAACTTTATAAGCTGTTAATTGAAACACTAGCCCCTCTCCCATTTACCTGTATGTAACACATTCTCAATAAAAAGGCACGATGATTCCTAGCAGTGGTCACTCCTCAGAGGGCGACCTCTGAGGGGTGTCCGGCATAGGACGTGCATGAGAAAGCATCGAGGCCTCTGTCTTCTGTTCACCTTCGCCGCCTTCGTCGAGATAACCCACCCACGCCGAGGCTGGACCCCGGCAGCTGAGAATGAAAACTGCTGAGTATTACCGTCTGGGCCAGCTGGTGGTGCAGGGGCTCAAACAGCTGAATCCAACACGGTCAATTGCATGCTACAAGTCCTGGACCCAGCAGCTTGAAAACCATGCTGGGTGTGTGTGCACGTGTGCCCACAATCTGGAGAGAAGAGTGGAAGAGAAGGGATTTGGGTATGATCATCCCCCCGACAAACCGTTGCTTTCTCACTTTCTCTCTCTCTTTCTCTCTCTCTCTAGTGAGCTCATGTGTCCTGTAGCAAACTGAAAAAAAAAAAAAAAAAAACCCAAAAACGCATCATTATCTGGGCCAGCCCATGGCCTGGTGGTTAAGGCAACTGGATCCCACATAGCTGACCATGCAGTTCAAAATCATGTGACTTGAAAATTATGTGTACACCTGCCCAAAACCTTGAAGGGAGGGAGAAAGGAGGAGGGATTGCAGGTTAGCTCTCCCTGTGGAAGATGCTTTCTCACTTCTCTCTCTGTTTCTCTCTGGTGAAGGCATGTGTTCTCTGGCAAAATAAAAAAAAAGGTATCTATTATTATCATTACTGTTTAGATATAATCATTGTTGTAATCTTTTTTTAAATGAAGCAACAACTTTGTTTTATTCATTTATTATTCATAAACATTTATTTATGTACTTATTTGTTGTAATTTTTGGGTTGCTGGGTCGGGGACTTGAACTGTGGTCAGTCATATGGGAGTCCAGTGCCTCAACCACCACACCACCCGCCAATCCCTCTTTTTTTTTTTTCCCAAGAGATTATTGGGCACATGTGCTCACTGGAGAGAGACAAAGTGAAAAATCACCCCCTGAAGAGATGGCCATGCCACAATCCCTTCTCCTCCATTCTTCTCTCGGGATTTTGGGCACGCGTGTGTGCGCGCACACACACACACACATGCCTAGTGCTGTTTCAACCCATTAGGTCCGGGACTAGAACCATAGTCAGCCAGTCAGTCACTTGGGAGTCCTGAACCTTGATGGCTACACAGCCTGCTGGCCCCAATCATTGCTGTTATCTTTTAAGGTGGAAATGGAAAAACGCCATTCAGGGAAGTATTCTGCAAAGCACTTAGATCCATAGTAAGTCCTTAAATAAGAACCACTGCCGAGTCTTCACACCCTGGTCATCTCTGGTCTGGAGTCTCAGAAGGGAGAGACAAAGAGAGAGAATGTTCATGTGCAC
>NW_006204113.1:449959-454683 GCF_000334495.1 Tupaia belangeri chinensis
AGTGGTGAGAAGACAAATCGCCAGGGGTTTCGGGATCTAGAGGAGGGAACCAGGGCCAGGAAGGACAAGCGTCAGGCCAGGCTAAGTGGATATGTAACTGTAACCTCGTGGAACAAGGACAAGTGGCCCCAGGCTCAGCCCCTTGAGCATCATGGCTATTGCAGTCGCCCTGGTTTGACAGGAGCTATGGGTAGGAGTGGTCAGCTTCTGCCTGTCCCTGACTACAGAGCTTTGAGGAATGGGGATGGTGGTTTGAGGTCTAGCCTGATAATCCAGGAGCAATCCTCTTCTTCCTTAGGACCCCTCCCCCCATATCTGAGCACCCCAGGATACTGCCCATCCTTGAGAAGTCAGAGAGGATCGATCTATTCCTTTTCTGCCCAGAGCCCTCAGTCCTGCTCCTTAAGGCCATGAGACTAATTTCTGGGTCTCTTCCACTCCGTATGTTCATAGGAGTACCTGGAGATCCCATGGGCTAAGCTAGGGCCTCTGCATATCCCGGGGTGGCAGGGAGTGGAAGTCCTGCCAGAGCTCAGAAAAGGACGTGGGAAGAGAACAGGGGAATAAAATAGAGGGCAGGATTAATGAAGTGGCCTCCGAAGCTAATAGTGCATTTACCAACATCTCCTCCTCTGACTCTGCCCTCCCAGGGGAACCTGGCCAAGGCCACCGAGGCAGCCAGTCCAGCTCCCAGCCTACCTCACAGGGATTCTAGGGCTGGAAAGTGGCAGAAAGTCTCTCAGGGTGAGGGAGAGAACCCCTCTTCTTTTCACCCCAGCCTCTCCCCTGAAATGCAAAGCGCAGGGGCCATCCCCAGAGCTGCCCGGCTTCCAGTTGCCAGCAGGAGGTGCATTATCTGATGGCCTTAGGAATAGCTATCCCCTGCCCGCTTCTGGAGCCCCAGCCACCCTCCACAATTTGTTGTGGCTTGTTTCCATCACAGCCCTCTTCTCTCCCAGGCTCCTCCCTGGAAGCTGACCTGGAGCTGGATTCCCAAATAAACAGTAACTAATTGGATTAGGAGCTGATAATATTGTTGACCTTTCTTAATGTCTGCTGGTTGTCTTTCCACCACACTGAGGCTTAATTGTGTGGGGCGGGGAGGAGGGTGGGGGACTTCCAGGAGTGAAATGTGACCCCTGTTAACCTCAGATAAAATGGGCTCAGCGTCTTCCCAACTGCCTGTCATCCCCCGTGGAGCAGGAACACACACATGCTCCCGCTCTCATCAAATAATTACACAGATGATACACACATGCATAGGCATGCATGCGGAGATGCAAACACACCCTGAGGCACACGGGCATCCATGCAAGGTGCACACATGACTCTGAACCTGAACCGTACATGTACACAAGTCACACTGGAACATACGCATGCGAAGTTGCGTACGCGACAGACAAGTAAATGCATATGCACACTTGCAAAGTGTGAGCACAGACATACTTAGATGACAATTGCACACACGATGCGAGTAAATAAGTGTACTCAAGAATGCAGACAGATACGCACATGTCAGACACACTGGCCGGGTGCGAATACTCATACGTAACGCTTACGTAAACGAGCATGCGAAGTGTAACATGCGTACCAGGAACACACTTTTGCACACCGGTGAACATCAGAGCCCCCTCCCCCATGCACACACTGGGGACTTTGCTCTGTCCCAAATCCCATCTCTTTCACAATCTCTGCTTTCACTTTCTATCCGTTCCTGGGTTTTCTAGCTGTGTTTCTGGGAGCCTGAGTTTACAGGTCTCTTGGTGTTTGGCCCGGCCCCTCTGAGTGTCTCCATCTCTCAGTGTCTCTGGGGCCCTGTCTCTGAGCAGATCTGTGTCATTCTGGAATGCTGAAGTGGCATAGTGCCTGGTGGGGAAGGTGGTGGGGAAGGTATGAAAAAAGAGATTAGAAGGGGAAGGTTGGGGGGGGGGCGGAGAAGGTGGAAGTGGTAATTAGGAGGGCCCTCATTACCCTGGCGGAGCCGGCTGAGAGCCGATAAAGCCGAGGGGGAGAGGGGCCGACATCAGGGTAATGGGGGAGCGGGGCCATTGAGGAGCTGGAGCCGAGCCGGGACCGCTCCGCGCGCAGCTGGAGCCCGACTAGAGGGCCGCGGAAGGGGGGCGCGGACCCGGCCCTAAGCCCAGGGAGGAGCCGGGATGTGAGCTGAGAGGGCGCGGAGAGGCTGGGGCTGCCCTGGGGCTGCGGGCCGCCACGCGAGAGGGGACCCGAAGGGCGACGTGCCACGAGTTGGCCCTGAGCGTCTGCAGGAGAGCGTGCGGAGGAGGGCTTTGGGCCAGCGAGCCTGCCTGGCGTGCGGCCTTCGCGGGGAGTCCACAGACCCCTGGTGGCCAGAGGGTGGAGGTATGGGAAGGACACCTGTCCCCTCAAGGGCCCGCTCCCGCTCCCGCTCCCGAGGGCAAGCATGGGAAACTACCACACGTCCAAGGCGACTAAACCTGGACTCCAGAATAGCCAGGACGGAAGTTTTTGTCCAGATCCAAGGCTCTGGGAGGTTAGGTCCCAGGCTCTGGAGAGACCAGCCTCCGGGTTGGAGGTGTAAACCGTAACTGAGGTGAAAGGCCAGCCCCCCTCTCCCCTCATAGGCGTCTTTCCCTGCTATCCTGCCTGCAGTCAGACCCCCCCCCCCCCCCCCAGTCCTAGCCTAGGGGAGCTTCCCAAGCAGTGAGAATTCTCGAAGCAAATCCCTCAGTCCTAAGCACCTTACTTCCCTTAGGGCTTTTCGGGAAGAGGAAGGGGGGCCGGGGACACGTGCCAGCTGCAGACACCTGCAGCTCCGCTCCCCAGCCAGGAGCCCAGGGCCCCTCCTAGAGCCCAGGTTGGGTATCCAAGGTGGAAGCCCATTTTGCTGTCTACCCAGGATGAGCCCCAGCTTTCCAGCCTTCTCTCCAGACTGTCCCTTCTCTGGCTCCCCTTGCCCCAGGCCTAGGACCCTGGGAAGACTTCCAGAAGGCAAGGAATCCGCAGCCAGAGCAGAGAGGGGAGCTGCGGGAGCCTTGGCAGGCAGCAGCCAGCTGAGGGGACGTCACCTCCGTTTTAAATCTCCTCTTCACACTGTCCTCCGCCTGCAGCTGCCTTGGAAGACCAGGTCATTGACCCCTGCCACTCTGGATTGCCAACCTCCCAAGGACCACACACGCACGCCCCTCCATTATGCAAAGGGCAGAACAGAAAGGGGCTTCTTTTCTCTCAGGCTTTGGGGAAGTCTTGCCGCCATGACTCGGAGATGACTCAAGGGACTTGGTGTCTGTCTGAAGAGACCAGGGCTGTGGGGAGCTCTTGGGCCTGGGGAGAGCCCCAGTGCCCCTCCCCTCTTCTGCTGCCAGGCAGAGCAGGGGTTAACAGGGAGAGGCGGCCGGGCAGGAGCAGGCGGAGGCTCCCCCGCCCCCCAGAGTTGCTGACTCTTCCTTTTTGTTCGGGCTGACAGCGAGCACCTGGTGCGCTCAGGCTACAATGCCGTTCCTGCCTCCCTCCCCCCAGGCCCCAGGCTCCCCTCTCTCCCCTCCCCCCCTGCCGGCAGCTTCCTCTCTGCCTCCTCTTCCCCTTGGCCTCCCAGGCGCGCCCCCTCCTCCCCACCACAAGCTCCGACCCTGCGGTGTCAATAAACACAACATATGCTGCCATTAATGCGAAAATCGCGCCCTCCACCCCATTCATCCCCTCAGCCTGCCCGCGCTGGGGCGGGGTAGGAGGCAGGGGGAGGAGAGGTCAAGTGGGAACATTAACTACTCCCTTTCTGGATCTGCTCAGACCCCACCCCACCCCTGCTCCGGGAGAGGGAGGCCAATTGTGGGAGCTCGGGATGGGATTAGGGTAGGGGTGAGACCCTTCTGGGATGGGCCCGCTGAGCCTCCCTGCAGGGAAACAGGTGCGCATCTTCATCCAGCCCAGGGGGCTGCAGCTCCAGGGGCGTCCCAGGCAGGCAGCTGGCCCTCCCGGGGCGGCCATGTTGCTGACATGCTTCTCCGGGCAGGGTGGTCGCGGCCCTCCCCCTCTTGAGTGTGGCTGTCCTCTCAGCGCCAGGGCCCGCGGTATCTGTCCACGCAGCGGATTAAAAAGGAGAAAGCAGAAGCGTTCCCCGAGTGGGCTTGGGTTTCCGAAACCCCTTCTAGAAGGAGCCCAATACGGGAGATGGCTAAGGAGGGAGTGGCCCGGCCTCGGTCTCCTCAGCTAAATCACCAGTTCCAAGACAGCAGGGAATAATAAAGATAAAAATAATATAATAACCACAGCTAACGTATTGAGGGCTTATTTATGTACCAGGCACTGTGCTGAGCACTTTACAGGCTTTATCTGATTTGTTCCCCGGAAGACCCCTGTGGGGAAGCTACCGCTGATAGCCCCATTTCACAGCTGAGGAAAGCAGGCTAAGAGGGCTGCTGGCGTGGGCTGAGTTCCCCGCCACCAGGCCGAGGGCCCCATGAGGTCAGTGTCTCTGCTAGTGCATCTTCCAGAAGGAGCTGAGGCTCAGAGAGGTTCCACAGCTCACCCGAAGTCACACAGCCAGTAAGGAATTGGCCGGGAGCCCAGGTCTATCTGACGGCAAAGCTTGTGGTCTTAATGCCTACACTTGGCCGCCTCCTTGTTCTGCCCTTCTCCGTCTCGTCTTGTCGCATCCCAGCACCCTCCCAGTCGGTCTCCGCTGTGTGGGACCACACGCAGTAGCCTGATGGCGACTGACAAGCCAGACCTGAGCCAGAGCAAGA
>NW_006204113.1:454792-459922 GCF_000334495.1 Tupaia belangeri chinensis
GCGTTCTCTGCCCCGCCCCACCCGTGTCGCATTGTCCCTCCCAGCTGCCACTGCGCTGGGCCCACCGGGCCTGCGAGCTCACTGGATGCCTGCCCTGGGCCAGCCCCGTTCTGAGGATTGTCTAGTCAGGCCAAGTGGCCCTTCAGGCTCCCAGAACACGAGGACATTGTGCTTGGCTCTGCAGCTCCTCACTTCTGAGACTCCAGTTGCTTTATTGATATTAACTTAACGCCCCCCCCTGCACCCGCCCGGCCCAGTCTGACGGGCAGAAATCTGCTGCCTGGGCACCACCCTGACCTCTCTTTTCCTCTTTCATTATCCACTCCGGGCACCAGGGAGCCAGCACCAAAATTAAAACAATAACTAAGCCCGAAGAGGACCCAGCAGCCCCTACTTCTACCCCAAGGGAGTGAGGGGGGGGGGCTGTGAAAACACCTGGAAAGAAGACTAATCAGTGGAAGGGGAGGGGTGACCCACTCCCAGGCCAGCACCCTCGCCCACCTTAACCCTTTGTCTCCTGCCCAATAGGCAGGTCTCCCCCATCTTATCCCTCCTGCCCCATCCCATAAAGAAGCAGCAGATACTGGCAGATGCTCAGCCATTTAGTGCTTTGAGATTTGAATAAGCAAACCTTGGACATGAGGTCCCCAGAACCCCCCAGTCATGGGCTAAGACCACTAGAGAACCCAGTGCTGTCACAGCAAGGAGTTCCTCCTTCGGTGAATTCTCAGAGAACTGGTTGATCACTTCCTTGGTGAGCTGTGTTGGACACTTTCAAAGTACACTACCTTATTACATTCTCACAATCACCACACATCCTCACAAGGACCGCACATCCTCACCATGACCGTGCATCCTCACATGACCGTGCATCCTCACAAGGACCGCACATCCTCACAATAACTACGCATCCTCACAATGACTGCCCATGGTAGGCACTATTGTTGTTCCCATCTTTCAGATGAGGAAACAGAGGCTAACCAAGTTAAATCACTTGTCTGCGTTAATATCAACTAGTGAGTGAGAGAATCAGGCTTCCAACTTGAACTCAGGATGGTTTCCAGAGCCTACAGCTTAACCATTTTGCTGAGCCGTCTGCACGAATCTCTCCCAAGTATTACTGGAGTCTAGTTAAACAAGTAGGCAGCTGGGAACCTCTGGCTCAGTCTCCCAGACTATAGAATGGGCCTGCTGTGATCTCTTAAATCATCTAGAGCGAGAGCAGGGTGGAAGGAGAGGAGACAGTTTGGTCCAGTTCTAGTGCCACCGAGGCCAGCAGAGGGGGCTGCTGCCACTGAGGTCAAGTGGTGGCAGGCTGGGAGCTCGGACAGTGAAGGCGCCGACCTGGTGGCAGTGTTGGACAGGTCTCCCATGCGTCTTCTGCAGGACATGCCCTTCCAGGTGAAGAGAGCAGAGTTCGCAGCGCTGAACGGTCGGTCGTGAGTGCTGGGCTCTGCACACAGGGCGCTTCCCCCACCCTCAGCTCTCAGCACCGAGGCTCTCTGCCCCACTAGAAGAGGCTATCTCACCACCCTACCCACCCAGGGTCCTACACACCCCCCAGCAGGCCCTGTCGCTGCTCCTACTCCACCCCACACTCCAGCCTCTTGGAGTCTTCTAACCAGCCACTAACTTGTCCAAGGTGTGAATAAGTCCTTTTCCACCCTAATTCTGCTGACAAGAATGGGTCCTTTCCAAAGGCATTATATTAGAAGACTGAAGGGAAGAGGAGAAAGGCCAGCACCCCGGTTATCATGGCCAGGCGCTGTTCTGAGGACTTTTTCTGCAACTTGCAGGACAAGCCTAAGAGGTCGGTCTTCTTATTCCACAGACAGAGGAAACGAGAGCCCGAGAATTCATAAGCTTAAGCTGCTAAATGGCCCAACTGGGACTTGAACCCAGGCTGTGTGCTCTTATGCAACAATACTTTTTTCCAAAGCAAAAAGTTTAAAGTCTTTCAAACTCTTTAATCGGGACCAGCAGTTGGGGCAATGGCTATGTCGCAGGACTCCCCTATAGTCGACCGTGGTTCGAGTCCCCGGTGGCTTAAATTTACGCCGTGCATGTGTGCGTGCGTTCCCAAGATCCGGAGAGGAGAATGGAGAAGAAGGGATTGCGGTGTGGCTGTCCCCCCTGGGGGGTGATTTCTTGCTTTCTGTTTCTTTGTCTTTGTCTTTCTGGCCAGCACACTGCCCTATAGCAAAAACCACTCCAAAAACAAACAAACAAACAAAAAAACCTGTGGACTTCTTTACTCTGCATCAGACTATAAGCTTGCTAAGGGCATGCTTGCCCATCCTTACATTCCTACAGGGTAAAGAAAAATGGAGCATCCATCTCGTGCACCACCAGAATTCTAAGACAGCTAACAGCCCCAGAGGACTGCCCGCCATCCCCCTTGGGCCCAGAGGACACCTACTTCCCATTGTCTCAGTCTTCATTGGCTTGGGTGCTAGACTCAACCACACTGAGTGCCAGTTGGCACCTGCTCGGCCAGTTCCAGAGCCACGTCTGATAAGGTCCTCGGGCCTTTAAGAGCACTTTTTATCTTCTTATTGGTCTCCCTAGAGGGCACAGCTACTGACCCATCTTGGCCCCAGCAACAGGTCCTGATGGCTCCCCAAATGCCTGCAACCACTTCCCTCTAAAAACCAGCAGTTAGCGTAATGGCTATGTCGCTGGACTCCCACGTAGTCAACTGCGGTTCGAGTCCTGGACCCGGTGACTTAAAACTCACGCCGGGCACGTGTGCGTGCGTGCCCAAGATCCTGAGAGGAGAATGGAGGGAAGGGATTGCGGCATGGACATCGCCCCTGGGAGGTGATTTCTCGCTTTCTGTCTCTATGTCTCTCTCTGTCTGTCTGGTGAGCGCACGCGCCCTATAGCAAAAACCTCTCAAAAAAAAAAAAAGACTAGTCAGCCTTCATGAGGGCACCTCGTGGCCCAACCCTTCAGAGGCCCTGGCTCCCCAAGCGCAGCTCTCTCCATTTTACCTGCTAGCCTGGAGCACATTTGCAGTTAGGGCTGGCCCTGCCCTTCAGAAGCTCAGCTCCCTCACTCTGCAGTCTGGTTTCAAGTTGTGCTGAGGACAGGTGCTCTGGCTCCAAGAGCCCCTCTGCTGCACACCTGGCCCCTGCCCACAGCTGGCCAAAGACTTTCCTGTGCCTCAACACAAGCGCGTTCTTGCTCCTGTTCCTGACAGGAGTTTCCTCCAGATCCCCACACTGCCTCCTGTGACCCACTTAGAATCCCAACTCTCCAGACTTAAAATAGAAAACACTCAACACAACCTTTTACACTTCCCGCATCCCGCTGAATAAAGGTTGCCTCTTTTGCAAAAGCAGCATAACCGCATGCTAATAATTATAGTTGCCCACCACTTCAGAGCGGGCAGCCATTCATTTGCCCACGTCTTCCCAACCGGCTTCCTACCTGTTCCCAGACTATAGAAGGGCATGTGGGTCTCTTGGGGTGTGTAAGGTGTGGCTAGATGCTGTGTTTCCCCCTCCTTTCTGGGGAAAATCTCCAAAGTGACTGCTTGCCCTGGGCTCTCTGTAATGTGGGGCATTGATCGGCCCATTGATAGCTGATTGTTTTCACACGTGACTCGGTCACATTCCTCTAATCTCCATCCTCCCGCTCGGTTTGCATGACAAGAAGCGGCCTCAGTGGGGAGAGGTCGCTCACCTCTGACCAGGATATAATTGGAAAAAGAAGGTCATTGCCGCCTTGCTGCTGGGGCAGATCAGCGTCGTTCCATTTGTGTCACGAGCTCTCGCCAGCACACACTCTCAATGACATGGAGACAATAGCCGTGCCCCACAATGGAGGGCCCACAGAGAGGTGCTCGACACGACACAGACACACCGCGGGACTCGCACTCACTCGCATCAGGACAGGCATGTCCAATGACACACACACAATAGGTGTCCTGAATAAAGGCTGACGGTGACACCAAAGACGCAGGGCACTACGTGCACCCAGAGGCATCCACGCACAGAGGCGGCACAAAGGCAGGGATAAAGCAACGCCTGCCCAGTGACACAGGTACCAACATGGGACACAGGCACGGCACCAGGGCAGGGAGCCTGGCCCAACTACCACACCCAACACCAATGGACCAATGGCTGTGCCGCGGTAACGCCCTTCCTCAGCCAGGTCTACACGAGAACAGGTCAGAATTACTGGGGAGCTCTGACAAAATGCAGCCCATGGGCACCCCCGACAGCGAGTGAATGTGGGTAGACACTTTTATGTCAAAAAGCTCCCTCGAATAATTCTGCTATTCCTTCAGGTGAGCGGCACTGAAGAGACACCACCAGCCCAGGGCCTGGGGAACAGAACTTGCTGGAAGGAGTGTTGGGCCATATTTATCTTCTCACTCAGTTTGGAAAGGGACCTGAGCTGAGAAAAGGAGATTAGGGGGTCAGACAATGGCCAGACCCTGAAAGAGTTACAACTGGCCTGGCAACTTGGGCTGGCCTCAGCGCACACCCAGACAGGGACCCTTCCTGTGGGGTTGTTCTAGAGACTCGCGTTGCTCCCCTCCCCCGAAGCAAGATCCAAATTCCACCCAGCCTCCTATGCCGGTCTGCGGGCCTTCGGGTACCTGTGGGGACACTGGCCAGCTCCAGGCCGGGTGACCCAGCCCCTAGGCACTCCCCCTCTCCAGGGTCCCAGAGCACCATGCCCAGCGTTAGGAAAGCTACAGAGGTTCTTTCAGTTCAGCTGGAGAGCTGGGAGCTGTGTTCTACGCCTACTCCTGCCAGGAGGGGAGGCTTCCAGGAGAGGGCAGAGGGCGCCGCGCAAGAATCGGGCACTGGAGGCAACGGGTCACTCAAACCCCATCGAGGCTGGAAATCCTCGGGAGAGCACAGGGTCGCGCCGCCCCCTGGCGGCCCAGTGGGAGATTAAGGCCCGAGAGGCGGGCGGCTGTGGGGTCTGGTCTGGTGGCTCCGGGACAGGTTCCTCCTTCCCAGTGTTGAGGGGGGAAAGATGTTGAAGCCCCCGCGAGGACTGCCCTGTCCTGCTCTCCCTCAGCCCTTCTCTCTCTGTCCCCTTCCACTCTGCCTGGCCTCCCCCCTCCCGCCCTCATTCCCTCTGCCTCCCCCCCTCTTCTTTCTCCCGTCC
>NW_006204113.1:461593-462631 GCF_000334495.1 Tupaia belangeri chinensis
CGCTGAGTACTGCCCTGTCCTGCTCTCCCTCAGCCCTTCTCTCTCTGTCCCCTTCCACTCTGCCTGGCCTCCCCCCTCCCGCCCTCATTCCCTCTGCCTCCCCCCCTCTTCTTTCGCTCGTCCTTCGCCCACCCCCTCCCGCCCCCACGGGGCAGCGCCTCGGTGCGCCCGCTTGGCAGTTAGCCCATTAGATCTCGTACTATTGATCCGCTTCTGAGCCGAAGCTGACAGCCCCCTCCCGGTCTTCCCACGTCCCCCTTCCCGGCTCCCTCCCCCATCTCCAGGCAGTCCTGGCCTGCGCCCTCCCCCACGCCCCACGAGGGCCGCACCGAAGTCGCGCCCTCACGAAGGACAAGAACAAATGTAATTAAAGCGATCGGCGAGGGGGGCGCGCCCCCCCAGCACCGGCTCCAGCGGGGGTCCCAGCGGCCCGCGCTCGGCCCACGCCTATGGCGCGGGGCAGCTGGCCCTCGCCGCTCCCCGCCCCCCGGAGCGGGAGCAGTTGGGTTGAGCTGCGCCTGTCCTATAAATCCACATATAATTCTCGCCTTTCCTGTTCAGCTAAGGAAAATAAACGTGTAAGGCTGTTTCTGGGAGCCCAGCTCAGGGACCGCTCTAAATTCTCCTCTTATTGAGTCGGGGCTGGAAATCATTCAGCGCGGCGGCGCGCCCCTGCAGAAAATTGACTTGTTCATGGAGGCGGCTATTGACACATCACCGGGGGGAGGGTTAGGGGAGAAAGCAGTGGAGCCGGCGCCCCTCCATTATACGTTAATGTAATCAGCAGTGTGCGAAATGACTGCGCGGAAAATAGCATCACTGACATTTATATTAGAGGATATTGATGGCAGGAGCTGTGACCGCATCACTCTGCCTCCCGTTTCCACGGATTGACACAGGAGCCTCTTGTTGGCTCGATCCACGCTCGCCTCCCCTCCCCCTCCCCCTCCCGCCCTTTCTCCCTCTCTCCACCCACTCCGTGTCTCTCTCCAGCTCTCCCCCTCTCGCGGCCTCACCCACCCTCTCTATCCAGTCTTC
>NW_006204113.1:462651-471497 GCF_000334495.1 Tupaia belangeri chinensis
CGATCACTCATTCTCTAAATAATTCTGAATACCTACTGGGTGCCCCATACAAGGTACTCCCCCGGGCTTCCCTCCCTGGGTCCCTCCCGAGTCTCCCCCACCATGCCCTTGCCCTCTTTCTCCCTCCGCCCCAGCTCTGCTTCCCCTCCCCCTGCTTTGGCTCGGTGGCTGGACCGCTGCTGTCACAGCAGATAGATAATTGAAAAATGGGCCTCACCTTTGCAGCCAGCAGGAGTGGTTCAGGCAGTTACCGCCGGGGTTACCTACTCCATCTCAGGCCCAGGCTCCAAAAGAGATTCTGAGGAAATTGGATTTTACATGGATGTTTTATTCGGGCAGAGGCTTTACTGTATATAAATACAGGCGAGAGGCCTTGGCGGCAAGGATGAGTGAGGCGAGACAATCCCGCCTGGGGCCTCCAGGCTCAGGGGAGGCAGCAGAGCTGTCTGCTCAGCTCCAGGTCCCAGACCTGGACACTGGTGCACTCCCCTGGTCATCTGGAAATGGAAAGGGCTTAATGCCTCTGAACAGCTCTTCAAAAGCTGCCTTGGGAATAAACAAGCGTGTGGTTGTTGGGGGTTTGGCAGGACTGGACACCGAGAAAAGCAGAAGATATGCTGGAGAAGGTTGAGGCTCCTTCAATAAACACTGGCCCTTCCACTTCTCAGGTTTTGTGTTGGAGGCACAGGAGTAAGGAAGTGGGCATGGCTGCTGCCTTCAAGGACGGTCTGACAGTCTGGAGAATGACCATGTGGGGTGTCTGGTTAGGGTCAAAGAAAGGGAAAGGCAGGACAGAGGGCATGACCAGCTGAGGAGCTTGGATGAAGATACGGAAGGGAACCTGATAGGGTTGAGGGCCGAGGGTCTGACCAGTTCTCCAGTCCTGCCCCTGCCTGGCTAGCACAGAACACATCTGGATGACCATGGCCTCCAAATCTGTAGGCAAGGTCCCATTCCGGTGTTCACAGATAATCCTGCTGGAAGTTTCTGGAAGGCTAGGATGCTGGATCTCCGAGTACCTCGGTGAGGGCTTCCAGAGAGAACAGGTGCAAGGCCGGAAGAAGGCCTGAGTGAGGAGCCCTGGAGGGGCCTCAGAAGATCAGGGAGGGTGGATGTGGATGTGGAGAGACAGGAGTAAATGCTTGGGGATCGAGATAGAGTCCTGCAGTGTCTCCATGTCCCCTTCCTCAGGGACACTTCCATTTCAGGGCAGGGTTTTCTTCTGTTTGTTTGTTTTGTCTGATCTCTGATTAGAGTCTACGTTGCTGACAGGTGCAGCCCAAATCATTTCCATTCCTTGGAAAGAAAGCTTTTCTTGATCTCAGAGCTGAAGGACTGGCATTAAGGTGAGTGGACACAGGCTTAGAGGGCTCACTAACAGGTCAGGGGCTTTGTCTGAGCTCAGAGCAGAGACAACAGCTGGCTTATCCCAGCCGCATCACTAAAAGCTGGACCAGTCCTCTCCCAGAGCAGCATTCTAAGCCCCCCTCAGCCTCTGTCACATTGTTATATTGTTACATCATCAGCTTCTGGGGGTAGGACAGGTGCTGGACAGATCCTGGCCACCCCTCCAGCTGGCCCCCATATATCCCAGGCACTCCCAGTTGGCACTAGGAACTCCAGTCCATCCATAGGTTGGGAATATTCTGGGACAACTGGACTGCCTCTCAGAACTCTCCCTGTCTGACTCCGGTCAGCATCTTCCTTCTTACCTTTAGGTTATGCTTATCCTGACAGCTGGAGGCGGGAGAGGGAAGGGACTCCCTTCCGGTGCTCAGGGAGCCAGGCCACGCCCACTTGCCTCAGATACATGTGCCACTTCCCTACCTCTCCAGGCCCAAAATCCATTCCCTTATTTGTCTTTCATTCCTTGTGACTTCTTCTTTTTTCTTTTCTTTTTTTTTTTTTTTGGGGTTTTTTTTTTTTTTTTTTTTTTTTTTTTTTTTTTTTGGGTTTTTTTTTTTTTTTTTTTTTTTTTTTTAGTTTTTTTCTATAGGGCATGTGTGCTCGCTGGAAAGACAGACACAGAGAGACAGAAAGCGAGAAATCACCCTCCAGAGTGAATGACCATGCCACAATCCCTTCTCTTCCATTCTCCTCTCCGGATCTTGGGTACGCACACACAAGCGTGTCTTTAAGCCGCCATGCCTGGGACTCGAACCGTGGTCGACTATGTGGGAGTGCAGCAATGTAACCATTCCATCACCTGCTGGTCTCCTTTGTGACTCATTTGGTGTATGGTCCCTGAGATTCTGCTCTCACTTGTGGCTTAGGATCCTGCTAAGGTTTGAATGTTGTATATCTCTGAAATTCATGTTGAAACTTAATTGTCAATGCAGCAGTACTGGGAGGTGAGGCCTTTACGAGGTGAGTAGGTCAGGAAGGCTCCTTTCTCATGAATAAGCCCTTTTAAAAGGGCTTGAGTGAGCTGTTCGCTTCTTTACCCCTCACCCATGTGAGGACATAGCAAGAGGTACCTTCTGTGAAGCCTTCACCAGGCACTGGGTCTGCTGGCACATCTTGATCAGATAGCCTCCTGAACTATGAGAAATAGTCATCTATTATTTGTAAATTACCCATTACAGCTACAGAAATGGGCTAAGACAGACCCTTGAACAGGTTGGTGATGAGTGCATTCTATGTTGTGTGTGCATGCACGTGTGTGCTTGGACTTTGTACACCCAGGGCACAGGGGACACCACTTGTGGAATAGCACTTGGTCCCACCCTGCCATCCAAATCAGGAGACTGATGTTCAAAAGTAAAATGAAGGAGTGGCCAGGGAAGTGGCTTCCCACAGCAGGAAGGATGCCTGTCATTCCTTGGGGCCTTATGAAGATGGGGAAGTCATTCTTCCAGGATCATCTGTCCAGGGAGCCATTAGGGAGGACTCAGGTACAGGAGGGGTCGAAGGTGCTAGAAACAGGGCAACCTAAGGCTCGGGCACCTACTGAGATCAAGATCCTGTTCCCTCCTCCCTGTGTGAGAAGCTGGTGGGAGGCAGGGCTCAAAGGAGAAAGACCTTTGCCAGCTTGACAGCCTGTTCTGGGGGGACAAAGGCAGCTGGAGAGCCGGAGAGCTGGTCCGGATAGAGAAGCAAGCTTCGCCAAGGAGCATTCCCAGCCTCAGCAACAAAGCCCGCGTTAGCTGTGTGACCGGGATCAAAGTCACTCGACCTCTTTGAGCTTCAAATTTTCCTTCTGTAAAGTGAAAAATGTTAAGATCTCTTCCAGGTTTCTCTTCTTTTTAAGATTTTGCCAGAGGATGCATGTACTTGGGGGAGGCAGAGAGAAAGTGAGAAAGCTCCTGCCTAGGACATGGTCACACTGCAGCCCCTCCTCCTCCATTTCTCCCTTCTTTCGGGATTTTGAGCACACACACACACACACACACACACACACACACACGTCCAGTGTACTTCTCAAGTCGGTCTCAAACCACACAGTTGGCCACATGGGATCCAGCCACCACCTTAACTATCATGTCATGCGTTGGCCCTAGTTATAATTTTTATGATTCTAAACTGATGGGCAAATAGGTTTGGAAAGCCCGATTTGAGGTAAATGGAAGAATTTCAGAGTTGAAGATCTATTTTCTTTCCTTTTTCTTTTCTTTTCTTTTCTTTTCTTTTCTTTTCTTTTTTCTTTTTTTTTTTTTTTTGAGAGGTTTTTGGTATAGGGTGCTTGCACTCACCAGAAAGACAGAGAGAAACAGAAAGCAAGAAATCATACACACACACACACACACACACACACACACACACATGCCCCAGGAGGATGGCCACGCCGCAATCCCTTCTCCTCCATTCTCCTCTCGGGATCTTGGGCACGCACGTACACGCACCCGGTGTGAGTTTAAGTCACCGGGTCCAAGGCTCAAACTGCAGTTAACTACATGGGAGTTCAGCGACATAGCCATTATGCTAACTGCTGGCCCCCAGGGTTGAAGATCTAGACTTTTTCAAGAGGGATGAGGAGTGAGCACAGTCCTGTGCTGCATAATGACTTTGCAGTCACAGGTGGACAGCAGACATGACCGTGGTGCCCTCAGATGACACCTGGTAGCCCGGGGTGTAGAAAGCTACACCCTCTAGGCTTGTGTAAGTACAGTCTATGATGTTTGTGCAATGACAAAATCCCCTAGCCACATATTTCTCAGCACATACTCCTGCTGTTAAGTGACACGCAACTAGTTATGGGGCCAGCGGGCCTGGAATTCCTAAGAGGACTCTTAGGGGTGGGAACTTGATGCGGCCACGACCAGTCCAGAGCAGGAAAGCAGCAGAGACAAACCCAGAAACCAGTGCCATCTAAATTGTCTCAGGCTCAAAGACGCTCGGAATCCAGCTCACACAGCCCAGAAAGTTTGGGTAAAACTCCAAGAGGCCGGACAGCTGTCAGTCAATCCAAAAACAGGAAATCTGGGCAAGCTCATGTTCCCTGTCTCCGGAGTTCCTTGGTAAAGCTTCCTAGTTGAGAAATGCTTGCGTCACCTTGCCTGTCAGAATAGAGAAGGGATCAGGGCGCCCCTAGTGGCAGAGATTGGGAGTTGGCAGAGGCAGCACCTCCAAGACTTGCTGGAGGAGCTGGGGACTGACCGTGAATCAGCATCAGCGGAAAGGAGGCATTGGGGGCCACTGAGGGTAATGGAGGCAACCCCTCCCCCCACATCTTGACTCAGGGAAAGATGAAACAGGGCAGGTGACCAGGGAATCTTGGAACAGAAAACCTGCTAGGAGAATAATCCCTGGGGGAAAAAGACTAGAAGCCCAGAGCACAGGCTGCCAGCAGGCAGGGGAGGAGAGGGGAGGAGAAGGGAGGGAAGATATCCCTTTCCACGGATGTGCCTTGGCCCTTGCCCAGGCGAAGAGGGGCAGATTTTCTGTCTTGTCCCAAGCCCCTGCATCTGCCACCTTGTTTACCTCGTGGCCTATTTATAGTTGCAGGCTCCAAGCCTGGCATGGGGCTCTGCGATTTATATGACTATAAACCTCCAAAGGGCACAGAGAACTGGCAGGGGTTGGATAAAGACAGAGCCAAGCCTCCCAAGGTCAAAATGCCCACCTTCCCAGCCCCTCCTGACCTTACTTCCTGTTAACAGGCAAGAGGTCAGAGGGCCAGGCTCAGGCAAGTACAAGACAGCAACTCCTTGAGCTTCCTACCCTGAGCTTGTACAGTTTAGGATTTGGAGCAAGACTGCACGCCCCGTTTTGGTCTTCCCTTTACTCCCTTTGGGAGGGGTAGGGAAGTTTGGCAATGAAGAGTGGGTTGCATGGGAGTGACTGAATTTGGAGAGAATGGGTGAGTCCAGCCATTTGAGGGAAAGGGAAGAATGGAGTTTGGCAGCCAGCCCCCACCTGCCTCCTCTGCTTCACAGCAGAATGGAAGAATCATACCTGGAGCACTCCTGGCCCGCTGGGTTCTCAAGGTGCCTTCAGAGGCTGGAGAGGCCTACCTCTCACTCAGGACTGGCTGCAGGCTGCGCTGGAATACCCAGGCCTAAGCCCCAGGTACTGTGGGATTCTGCTAGAGCAGCTCATGGCCCGAATTCTTCCCTCCACCCCCGTCCCTGGTTGTGCTCTGCTTCAGCACATTGGCCTTTCTGTTGTCTCTTGCCCACAGCTGGCTGTGTGTTCTGACCGGTGTTCCCCCACAGTGCCCCAGCCTGTGCCTGCTAGTCCTGCACCCTTGACTGACTACCCCAGCCTCCTGCTGTGCCAGCCCTCTGCACCACCCCACCCCAGACTTATCATGAGCGAGGCTGGGTATAGCATGTGTGTGTGTGTAATTAAGAACGTGTTGGTGGGGGGCAGCAAATGACATGGTGGTTAAGGCACTGGACTCCCCCATGACCATCTGCAGTTTGAGCCCTAGACCTGGTAACTTAAAAATCACACCGGGCATGTGTGTGCACGCCCAGGAGAAGAATGGAGAAGGGATTGCTGCATGGCTATCTCCCTTGGGGATGATTTCTTACTTTCCATCTCCTGTCTCTTTCTCTCTCTCTCTCCGACCAGTAGAATGTGTCAGGTAGGTATGGGCCACCCCTGTGGCCTAATGGTTAAGGGAGCCAGATCTTACGTAACCGACCATGTGACTCAAAGTCTGGGCCTGGCAGCTTGAGAAACATGCTGAGTGCATGCATGTGCATGCATGCTCAAAATTCTGACAGGGTGGAGAGATGGAGAAGGGATTGTGGTGCGACCATGCCCCACTGGAGTGTGCTCTCTCCTCTCCCTCTCTCTGTCTTTCTCTGGTGAGTGCACGTACCCTCTTGCATGTGCGCGCGTGTACACACACACATACAAAAGTGCCAGGTAGGTGGATCAGAGTCACAGACCAAATAGGTATGAACATGAAAGAGGGAGAAACACAGAATGACTTTCTCCTTGACTGTTTTGTTATTTTCCCATCAACCTCTGGGCTGCTGGACTGTGTGAGGACTTCAGAGAGAGAAGGCCTCTCTTAGAGCCCATAGGCTCCATTGGCCATATCTGGCCCTCTTTTGGCCCTTTCCTTCCCACCACCATCTTAAATCTTAGACCAGTCAGAACCAGACTAAGCCTGGTGGGAGACAGGCAAACCTGGGGGTCAAGGGTTGCCTGGTTGGGGTCAGTCCTCTATGGAGGGGTGGGCAAGAAGACACTGAACTATCAGTCAACATAGACGCCCAGCTGGGGTTGCCCTGAGAGAGTCTTGGGGAAAGGAGGAGGCCCTAGGGATGGAGTGGGCTCAAGAACCAGCCCACTCCTCTGGGCTCAAGAACCAGCCCACTCCTCTCTCCCTCTTTCCAGTCCAGCCCATATTTGGGAGTGGATATGCAAATGGATAAGCCAAGTCAAAGTCCTTTCCCTTCTCTGAGGAGATGAAACAAAAAATAGAGAAGATTCCAGAGAATCCCGTTTGCCCACCTGCTAGTTCATTTTTTTATCTAGTTACTTCTCTGGGATGATGGTGAGGTTGTCGAGGAGACATAGCTCAGGTACGACAATGTGTTTGTGATGGTTAAATTTGTGTGGCAGCTTGATGGGGCCAAGCGATGCCCAGATAGCTGGGGAAGCATTATTTCTGAGTGTCTGTGAGGCTGTTTCCGAAGAGATCAGCATTTGAATTGGTAGGCCGAGTAAGAAAGAGCCCCTCTCAGGTGTGAGTGAGCGCATCATCCAATCTCTGGAAGGCCTAGACAGAATGAAAAGCAGGGGAGTGGGAGATCCACTCTCTGTGCTGGGCCAGCTGACTCTTGACCTGGCATTCATGGTTGGCATTCATGGTTCTCAGGTCTTCAGACTTGGACCAGGACTTGTATGTACGAGGTACGTTGTACCCCACCTCCACCCCACAGATGCTCAGACCTTTGGGCCTGGACTAGGACTCCACCACCAGCCTCCCTGGCCTCCAGCTTACAGACAGCAGACCATCCATATGGTGTGAGCCAGTCCTTCGAACCAACCTCTTTCCCTCCGGCTATCCACTGGCTCTATTTATCTGACTATTACAGAGTCCAAGGACTTGGGGCAAAATCAAGGATTTGGTGGGGGTGAGGTCCAGTGAAGAAGAGCCAAGAGGAACTGTGGAGGGGCTGGGAGGGCAGCAGGGCTCACCCTCGTGCCCTCTCCCAGAGGGAGGCAGCAGAGGACCATGGGAATTGTCCTGCGGCTGTTAGCAGGCAGTTCCCTCTGCTCGTTGTCCACCGTGGAGCCCACGTCGAGGGTTCTCCTTGTGGGCTGTTTACGCACTTTCAGCCCCGATCTCTGATGGCAGAGACCTTGGGGAAGTAAGCCTGTCCTTGGATGCGCTCCCCCGGGCCTCTTACTCACACGCAAGGAGCAGCTCTTCTCCTTAGTCCAGAGCTTAGAAAACACACTTCTATCCCCTCCCTCATCCCCCTTTATTCCTCAACCTCCCAACTCCCCGCCTCCCACATCTCAGTGGGGACCATGACCCAGCCCTGACTCATCACCCCAAAGAGGCCCAGTCTGTCTGGGACAGCTGTCCTGTGCCACTGGGCCACGACCATGACAACTAGCCGTCCGTCATTAGCATCCGACTCCGATTACCCCTCAGGAGTTTCTGGTGAGGGCCCCTCCAGATCTCCCTCTTCCCTTTCCCCATTAGGCACTCTTGGGTAAGAGGACCGGGTCTGGCCCTGGAGTTTCACAGGCTAGATGGAGGGGATCGAGCTGTGGCCTTGAGTGAGACAGAAAACCTCATAGGTGAGGGCCTCATGGCCCAGCAACGTGCCCCTCCCTGCCCCACGGTGCCTCCGTTGTCCCTGGGTCTGGTCGGAAGGTGGGAGAGGGTGTCTTTTGGGAGACAGATGGGAAGGTGGGTAGCGGGGAGAGGAATGGGCACAGGTCATGGAAACCCACATCTCAGGGCTGGCAGCTCAGTTAGGGAACTGGGAGAAACTTAGAAACCTCAGAGGTAGACCCTGGAGCAGAGAGAATACCTTCTGGCCATGGCATGGAAGAAGCCTTTGTTTGAGGATAAATTTTTCCAAAAGGAAGGTAAGAGTGACCAGGTTTTTAGAGAACACAGAGGGCATGGAGGACCTCTTGAACTCTCAATAGGGTGTGAGTGGCTGAGAGAACTGCCTGTCTGAATCTCTCTCTCTCTCTCTCTTTTTTTCTTGGAGAGGTTTTTGCTATAGGGCACGTGTGCTCACCAGAAAGAGAGAGACAGAGACAGAAAGCAAGAAATTATCCCCCGAGGGGATGGCCACGCCGCAATCCCTTCTCCATTCTCCTCTCGGGATCTTGTGCATGCACGCACACACACACGCCTGGCGTGAGTTTAAACCACCGGATCAGGGACTCTAACTACAGTCAACTACGTGGGAGTCCAGCGA
>NW_006204113.1:471704-481297 GCF_000334495.1 Tupaia belangeri chinensis
GCTCACCAGAAAGAGAGAGACAGAGACAGAAAGCAAGAAATTATCCCCCGAGGGGATGGCCACGCCGCAATCCCTTCTCCATTCTCCTCTCGGGATCTTGTGCATGCACGCACACACACACGCCTGGCGTGAGTTTAAACCACCGGATCCGGGACTCTAACTACAGTCAACTACGTGGGAGTCCAGCGATATAGCCATTATGCCAACTGCTGGTCTCTGCCTATCTGAATCTCGGAGAGCAGAACTGAGATCCCAACAGAAAGGAGCCCACGTGTCAGACACCAGTACAGCCACAAGAGAGCAGGGTGGGAGAGTGGCAGGTTAGTTGTTGTCCCTCTCCCCCAATTTCTTGACACAGGCTGCACAAAACCTGAGAAACCTCTAAGAAACTGTGCAGGAGAGTCCAAGATGCCAGGCAGGTACCTTGCCGAATACCTGGCCTAACAGCCATCTCACAGAAGGGGAGACAGACGGAGAAGGAACGACCCAGGTCCCTGACTGGACCATTGTCTAACTCACCCACCAGCCCCGTCTCAGACCCCTCATCCTCTGGAATCCCAGGCTGATCTGCCTGCCCCATGGCTTGTTCCTAGGCTGTCTCCCCACTCCACTGTCGCTCCGGACTTAACCTCCCGAGGTCTGCCCATGTGAGAGTCTTGGCTGGGAAGCCGCCCGCCCCTTTCCTGTCCCAGACCTGGGGCTCCTTAGGAGCTCCCTTTGCAGCTTGAGCTGCCACCATCCTTCTGTTGAGATGTCCTTCCCGCCCAGTCTCTGCCTCACCCTCCTTCTGCAGCCCTCCCCATGCTTCCTCTGGGTAAGGCCCCAGCACTGCTCTCCGAAGCTTGTGGTTCTGGGCTGCGTTCCTGTAACTGTTCCTGACCTGGTCGTGAAGGAGGTGGGAGCAGCGGGGGCGTGTAAGTCCCACCCCCGTCCCACTGCTGGCTTAGCCCCCGCACACTGTGATCCGGAGTGGGCGAGGAGACAGGCGGATGCTTCCTCTTCCCAGCCTGCCTTCTCCAGCTCTGTCTCCCCCACCCCCCCTCCCCGCTTCATCTCTGGCACAAATCACATGGTGACAGCCCCATCCAACCTTTGGGGAAGGGTTTGTAAATGTGTCTTCCTTAGCTCTGATCTCCAAATTGTTCCTTTTATTGCATTTGTCACGGTGAAGATTAAAGTCCCTGGGTGGCCTGCACCGCAAATCACAGAGTCTGCTCAGGGAGCGGCTGCAGGGTGGGAACCATGAGGGGTCTGGGCCCTGTGACAGGGCGTGTGCACACTTACAGACACACTCTGGGTGCAGTGTAGACTGGCACCCAGAACCAGAGAGACATGCTCCTGATTTTGACGGTCTAAGCGCTTAACTCCCTTTATAGCACGGTTTGTGACCTCTTCTCCCAGGCTGTCTTCCAGGATCACTCTGCCCATTCTGCAGTCGGCATCATTGTCTGCACTGGTCACATTTCCCATCTCTTCTATCAGGCAGAGGGGAAAGCTGTGGCCACACCAGAGTTATTTCAAAATATCCCTCAGTGTCTTGGACCACGTCGATCTTTAGGTCTTATCTGGGCAGATGAGTCAAGGACAGCTTCAGCCCCATCACCCACAGGACCCCACCCAGACCTCAAAGACCTTACCATGTCCCAGGACCCTCATATTCTTTGTTACCCCAGGACGCCACTGGGTGCCAAGGGGACACAGCTGAGCCAGAGGGGACGCAGCTGAGGAGCCAAGAGGACAAAAGCTGCCCTGTACACACACTGCACACAGTCCTCTCCCTGCCCCCTTGTGAGGTGGGCTTCCTGCCTGTCCCTCATGCACATTCATAACATTCAAATTTATGCTGTAATCTCTGCCGCTCCATATGTATGAGCCTTTGATGGGTGTTTGGGTTTATGGGATGCACCCAGCCCTCCGCTCCCTCACCCGCCCACCGCCTCCAACCCTGCAAAGGCGCTCGTACATAATTGACATCGGCAGATTCTTTCATTATACAAGATTTAGCATCTGCTCGGGGATCGCTCGCTCCTCACTCACTATAGATGACTTTTCCCCGCGTTTCCTATTATCAATTCAAATTAGCCCCATTTCCCCGCCCGACCAGTGCAGCGTTTACACTCCACAGTGAGGAAACAGCAAGGCTATGGAGGGCCCCTCAGTTATTTAGGCCCAGTCAGGCCAGGACCCACAAGTGGGATGCTGGCGTGGGGTCGTCATAGCGGGGGGGCGGGGGAGGGTACAACCCTTTGGCCTCTGGGCTCTTACAGCCCTTCGACCTCTCACTTCCCACCCTGGGGCTGTCCCCCTGCCCCGCAGTCCTTTCGCACCCCCAGGCCCCCCGTCCCATATTTGCTGCACACGAGGACCTGGAGGGCTACCAGCGTAGACTGAGGAAGAGCTCAGCGGTGGGGGCCAGGCAGGCCTGCTCCCATAAGACATCTCTCCACCTTAGGGTGTCTCTGTGAGGATACGAGGTGGTGCCCTAGGATTTCAGAGGTCAGCAAAGGAGACAGGAATCAGGCCACAGAGCCCTAGGAAGAGAGAGACAACCCCACACAGAGAGACCCGTGAGAGCCTGGGGGAGCTGAGGGGGCTGCCACTGGGTGTCAGGAGAACTGTGGGAGAGCAGAGGCCTGGGCGAGGCCCTTTCTCAGACCACAGGGCTGTGCAAGCCTAAGTAGGTCAGTGCTGCCCGCCCTGGCGTGACGAGTCCAGGTCCAGCCTTGGCCTCTGCAGTAACTCGTGGCCCAGGGGCTATTCGGGAATCACGGGCTCCCCCTCCTGAGTCCACCAAAAAGCCCAAGTACAGGGCAGAAGCTTCCAACTGCAGCAACCCTTGGCCTAGCTCAGCAGGGCCCCAGGCGGCCAGCTCTGCTCAGCCCAGCCCTGCTCGTCCGTCCCCAGCAGCCGCCTTCCCCAGCCTGGATCAGTTTCCACAGGCAGTGATGGGGGAGGTGGCAGGCAGAGGCCTGGGGGGCTCTGGGATTAGGGGTGTCTTTCCCATGCTCGGCTTCTCCAGAATCAAAGAATTTCTCCATCTGACTGGATTTACCCTAAGTCACAGGTGTGTGGGACCTTCTTTCCCTCAGCAACAGCTGGAAACAGCCCTAAATATGATTAATTAACGCTGTAAAAAGCCCCGGACACAATTAAAACGTATGTGTGCATGTACGTGTGTGCGTGTGTGTGTTGAGGGGTGGGGGACTGGAATGGGGGAGGCGGGTGGATTGCCAACCACCTACTGGCCTTCCAGGGGAGCGGAGTGACGTTTCCTCAGACATTCCATCAGCGTCCACCCCCAGGCAGGGTCACTTTAGCCAGCCTCTGGCTTCTGAGCAGGTAAGCCCTTCTCCCGTCCCAGGTGCACGGGGTTAGTTTCCGCTCTCTCTTCCCTGACAGGGCAGGTGTGAGGGTGGCAGCAGGGCCATGGCATGGCAGTCCTCTACCACAAGTGGGCTGTTCTCTGCCTAGCCTCAGTTCCTCTTGCTGGATCATTGGGGACGTGTGCATAGTCCCCTGACAGAGCTGCAGAGACCAGCTCAGATGGAACATGAAACAGGAACCTCAGAGGGATCTGAATAAGTGAGCCACCAGACAAGACTCACGTCTCCAAGATGACGCAGGGGTCCTGGGACTCTCCTCTGTGCCTCTAAGATGACAGAACCTTACTCGATAGTCCTTCTGCCTCCTGGCTCAGCCCCTGGGGCTGTGTACTTGTCCCCTTGGGTGCAGACATGCTAGCTTTGCTGAGATGTCAGTGATGACCAATGTCCCTTATTTATAACCGTGAAAAGGAAGGCACAGACGGTCCCAGACAATCAGTCAAACATCAGTTCTCAGGAATCTTTGAAAGCACACTGGATTGTCACCCCTTCTCCTTTATTGATTGCAACTGGCTGATCTACTTTTGTTTTGTACAAATGACAAAGTCCAGGAAGAGGCAGCCTAGGTTCTAGACCTGATGGCTAAAGATCGAATGGACTGGAAGGAGTAGGGAAAAGCCCCAGACTCTGCATCCCTCTTGGGTCCTTTGGGGTTACTGGCCTGAGGGTCTGTGGCCTGGTCCCCTACAGAAGAATGCAGGGAGGTTTGGGGATCCCTGGGTGATCTCTGGGAGTGGGTCTTCCTGATGGAATTCTTTTTTTTTTAATTAAAAAAAATTACTTATTGATTTTATTTCATGTATTATTATTATTTTAAAGTTTGCTATAGGGCATGTGTGCTCACCAGGAAGAGAGAGAGAGAGAGAGAGAGAGAGAGAGAGAAAACAAGCCACCAGGTCCAGGACTCAAAACTCTGGTCAGCCATGCGGAAGTCCAGTGCCTTAACCACCATGCCACCTGCTGGTCCCCAGTGGAATTCTTCTTCTTTTTTTCTTTTTAAGAATTAATTTATTTAATTTTATTCATTGTCATTATTATTTTATTTTATTTTATTTTATTTTGAAGTTGACCAGAGAGAGACGATCAGAGACAAGGAGAGTGAGAAAGCAAGCAGCCAGGTCCAGGACTCGAACTGTGGTCAGCCATGTGGAAGAGTCCAGCCGCCCTAACCATCACACCACCTGCTGCTCTCAATGGAATTCTTAACAAACGTGGACTTAAGCCACTATGACTAGCGTTCATCTTTTCCATATCAAGCTGAGTAGGGCTCAGGGTGTTGCGTGAACTCTCCTTGTCAGTCCTCTGCCCCTTACTCCCATGAAGAGACACCCGTGCCTGGAGGCAGAGGAGTGGCAGAGATGAACCTTCAGTGACCTTTTCTTCTTCCTCTTCTTCTCATCCCTCCTCCTTCTCTTTCTCCTTCATCTCCTTTTCTTCCTCCTTCTTCTCCCTCTTCTTTCTTCTTCTTGTTTCTCTTTCCTCTTCTCTTTTTTTCAAAAAAACAAATTTTTTAGTGCACTATAGGATGCATGTGCTAGCTGACTGGAGAGAGAGAGAGAAAGAGGGACAATGAGAAAGCACCCCTACGGGACCTGGTAGCACATCCCTTCTCCTCCACCTCTCCCTCCTGACAGGATTTTGTGCGCGTGCACACATGCATTCTGTGTGTGTCCCAGGTCGCCAGGCTCGAGAACTGCATGGTCAACCTCGCTCTCGGCGACCTCAATCAGTTTTTCAAAAGCTTGGACATTTTAGGAGTTTTGATTGAATTCTTGAATTTTTCTTTTTTTCTTTTTCTTTGAAAAATTGTTTATTTCATAAGAGAGAGAAAGAGAGAGTCACCCCAACAAAGTCCTCATGCCCCAATCCACCCCTGGTCTCAGCTGGCCTGGGTCTTGGGCACAGGTGTGTGCACCCAGTGTGCTTGGGGAGGTCCTGGGATGTGAACTTAGGACCTTTCTCATGGGAGTCCAGTTATGCTACCACCGCACCTCCACCTGGCCCTCAAGTTGCTGAAATCTAGCTGGTGACTGAGGTGACTGAGTAGAGGCTCTAAGGCCCACTCTGCAGCTCTAGACTGAAAGGTGAGCCTTAAAGAGGAGGAAAGAGAATCCATTCTCCTCCCGGGGAGAATACAGATCCAGTGCAGGCCCCAGTGCAGGCTCGTCTTAAGGACCAAAGGCAAGAGGGGTGTGTCCTAGGGCCCTGGTGCATGTGCAGTGACTCTGCTGATCAGTTAGCTGAGCAGAACACCCCACCCTCGCCGGTCCCACTCGTGCCAGTTGGACTCTACAGACCTCCGCTACCGGGGAGAAGGGCGAGGGGTTACAGGGTGGGGCAGCAGACTCAGTGCTCATGGGGAACAGGGGTGGAGGCAGTGGAGGGAGCCTGGCAAGAGGACCGGAAGGCAGGCTGGGGAGGGCAGCTCCCCTGAGTGTCCGTGCTTTTTCTTACAGCCCCTCTGCTCCTTTGAGGTCTGACACGGGTGTATCCATGGACAGCTCCTCTCATCTCCATGGGTCAGCACGGCCCTGCACGTGTGGTATCTCTATGCTGTGTCAATGCTTGGTGACCCTACGGCTAGGGATAGGTGTGACAGCAGAAAGAATGAGAAATGAGGGAGTTACCCCTAGGCCAAATCAGACCCACTCGGGTGTCTGGTTTGACGTGCACAGTGTTTCAAACACACAAACGTGAAATCAAATGCCTTTAGGAGAAATGTATATTTTTTAAAATTATTTTTATTATTATTATTTTGATCACCAGGGAGGGAAAGTGAGACATCACGCCCTAGGGCGGACCACCCAACAATCTCTTCTCTTTGATTCTCCTCTCAGGATTTAGGGCATGCACACACACGCATCCAGGGTGTTTTCCTTTCTTCTTTTTTTTAGAGAGATATTTACTATAGGGAGTATGTGCTCACCAGAAAGACAGAGAGACAGAGAGACAGAGAGACAGAGAGACAGAAAGCAAGAACTCACCCCTTGGTTGATATTGATGGCCTCAATCCCTTCTCCATTCTCCTCTCGGGATTTTGAGCACACACGCCCACATACCCAGCATGAGTTTTAAGCTGCCAGATCTGGGACTCAAACCAGAGTTGGCTATGTGGGAGTCCAGCAATGCAGCTATTATGCCATCTGCTGCCCCCAACCCAAGATGTTTTTCAAGCTGCTGGATCTGGGACTTGAACCATGCAGTCAGCCATGTGGGATCTAACACTTCAACTTCCACCTGCTGGCCTGGCATGTGCTTTTTATTTTTTGATTCATTTGGTTTTTGTTTGTTTGTTTGTTTGTTTTTGTCATAAGGCACCCACTTGCCAGTGAGAGACAGTGAGAGGGAAGATAAGAAATCACCCCTACAGGGGACGGCCATACTATAGTCCTTTTCTCTTTCTTTTTTTTTCTTAGGTTTTTTTTTTAAAAGAATTATTTTTTAAAATTGTATTTATTTATTTTTAATTTGACCAGAGACAGAATGAGAGACAGAGAAGGAATGTGAGAAAGCAAACTTCCATGTCTGGGATTTGAACCACAGTCAACCATGTGGAAGTCCAACACTTCCACCATTACGCCACCTGCTGGTGCCAAGAGATTTTTTTTAAAAGAATTATTTATTTTATTTATTATCATTATTATTGTTTAATTTGACCAGAGAGAGACAGAGAGACAGAGAGAGAGGGGAAATTGAGAAAGCAAGCTACCAGGTCCAAGACTCAAACTATGGTCAACCACTGTGGAGTCCAGCACATTAACCACCATGCCACCTGCCAGCCCCCTCTTAGAAAGATTTTTGCTATAGGGCACTTGTGCTTGCCAGAGAGACAGAGAGAGACAGAGAGACAGAAAGTGAGAAATAAGCCCCCAGGGAGGATGGCCATGTTGCAATCCCTTCTCCTACGTTCTCCTCTAGGGATCTTGGGCTCGCACGCACATGCACACGTACCCAGTGTGAGTTTTAAGCCACTGGATCCAGGACTCGAACCACAGTGAACTACATGGGAGTCCAGCAATATAACCACTATGTCATCTGCTGGTCCCTGTAGTCCCTCTTTTTCCATTCTCCTCTTGGGATTTGGGGCATGCACATACACGTGCCCAGTGCGATTTTCAAGCTGTCAGGTCCGGTACTTGAACCACGTTTGGACATGTGGCAATCCAGCTCCTTAACCACTATGCCACTTGCTGGCCCCACCTCGGCATGTGCTTTTGAGGTGCTGCCACAGACCCTGCTATTCTGTTGCACTTCATTGGTTGCGTCACACTTGTATAATCTACCTGGCACTGAAGTATGGAGTCTGTGATCTCTCGAAGGAGAGATATGCCCCTAGTTTTTCGAATTTTGCCAGAGGGCCTGTGCGCTTGCTGAAGAGACAGTACAAAGGAAAGTGAGAAAGCGCTTCTGTGGTCATGCCACAGTCCCTTCTCGGTTTCTCCCTCCTTTTGGGATTTAGGGCATGGCGGCACACTCACTGTTTCTCAAGCCTAAGGGTCTAGGACTCAAACTGCACAGTCTCTCATGTAGGATCCAGCCATCTTAACCACCAGCCCACTGGCTGGCCTCATATGCCCCTATTTGTCCATGAATCAGCTCCTGAATAACTAGCCTCCTGCAAGGCAAGGGCTAGGGTCCATCCACCAGCTTCTCTGGGACTGAGGGGTGCCAGAAGCCAACCTTTCCCCCCCTCACAGAGTCAGGAACACCTGCAGTGAGGGCGGGAAACAAGTCCCGTCCTTCCATGGCAGAGAAGTCCAAGAGCAAACAGGTGAGACTGGACTGCCACCGCGGGGCTCGGGAACCTCTAAATTGCACAGCCTCTGCCCTTCATCGAGTCGGCCTTGAGCTGGGACTGAGATAAGGGAGCTGGAAGAACAGCCACAGAGACCTGGAGGGACTCGGCGTCCAACTGTGCATCCTGCACATTGGCCTCTGCTGGAGGATCAAGAGGGACTTGGCCTGGTGCCCTGATCGGCTGGCCGTGGGGCAGACTGGTGACTCAAACGGTCCACCGTGTGCAGGTAGGGCCCCTTCCTGTCCCACCTCCATCTTCCCGGGAGAAAGGGGAGCTTAGCGGCCCAAGGAGGCTGGATTCTACATGCTGTTCTGGGAGCCTAGAGGAGCCAGGGATGTGCAGGGCCGGCTTCGAGGCTGGGGATATGGCCGGCCCTTAGTGCCTGCTTCACTGTGCAGTCTGTTTTCCAGAGCTCCAAGTGGACTTGTGAGGTCGAGCCTCCACCAGAGGGGGCCTGTACTAGATCGGATCTGTCCCTGGGATTCCCTCACTCAGGCACCAGCTTCCAGGGCCCCCGTCACCTGCAGGGAACGTGTTCCAAGACTTCCAGTGGGTACCTGACCACAGAGAGTACAGAACCCCCACATACTACACAGTCGGAGGATCTGCTAAGAGTTATTTGTAAACATCAATAACAAATAACAAAGCAGAACAACTGTAACAGTACACTTAACGAAAGTTATGGGACAGTGAGCTCTCTTTCTCTCTCATAGTATCTTATTATGCTGTACCACAGGTAGCCGAAACCACGGAAAGTAAAACCGCAGGTGAGGCCAACTGCTGTACTTGACTGTCAAGAAACCTAGGATATAAACGGGAAGGAAAAATGATAAGGGGGCTGATGTTTTATAGCCATCATTTTGTGAGAGCTTATTTTGTGCCAGAGAGTGGGCTGAGCATTTTACACACTTACCTCATGAAATACTTGCCCCACCTCAGTGAGGCAGGTACAATGATCTATTACCTGTTGCTCAGATAAGGAGGTTGAGGCTCTGGAAGGTTGAAAACTGGTCTAAGGGGCCGGCAGGTGGCTTGGTGGTTAAAGATGCTGGACTCGCACAGGGCCAACCGTGGTTCGAGTCTAGGACCTGCTGGTTTGCTGTCTCATTTTCCCATTCTTTGTCTCTGTCTCTCTCTGATCAAATTAAAATAGAAAGAAAGAGAGAGAGAGGTAAAAGGAAAGAAAGTTAAATAAAATAATTCTTAAAAAAAAGAAAAGAGGGAACCAGCAGTTAGCATAATGGCTATGTCGCTGGACTCCCACGTAGTCGACCGCGGTTCGTGTTCCAGACCCGGTGGCTTAAAACTCACGCCAGGCGCGTGTGCGTGCGTGCCCAAGAACCCGAGAGGAGAATGGAGGAGAAGGGATTGCGGCGTGACCATCCCCCCTGGGGGGTGATTTCTCGCTTTCT
>NW_006204113.1:487980-505480 GCF_000334495.1 Tupaia belangeri chinensis
CAAAACAAAAAAAAAACTCACGCCGGGCGCGTGTGTGTGCGTGCCCAAGATCCCAAGAGGAGAATGGAGGAGAAGGGATTGTGGCGTGACCAGCCCCTCTGGGGGGTGATTTCTCTCTTTCTGTCTCTATGTCTCTCTCTGTCTGATGAGCGCACGCGCCCTGTAGCAAAAAAACAATCCAAAAAAAAAAAAAAAAGAAAGAAAAAGAAAACTGGTCCAACCACACAGCTATTCAGTGGCGAATCTGCCTCTTTCTGTTCAGGGGTAGTACCTTCCTAATGACTAGATTTAGCAAATAAAAATACAACGGATCCCGTTAAACCTGAATTTCTTTTTAAATTTTTAAAAGTGTATTTATGTATTAACATTTATTCTGAGAGAGAGAGAGAGAGAGTCGTCCTTGACAGGGTCTTAGCGCTGTGATGCTCCCCCGACCCTGCAGCGAGCTAGGATCACAGAGTGTACCTCTGTGCGTGCTCACCCAGGCCCGACTGCAACATGCCCACTGCCTGTTCAGTCTGGCTGGGTCTAAATTTGAATAGCAGAAAAAATTTTAAAAAGTGTTTCTTAAAGTACAAGTATATCCCAAAGAGTCTGCGGGCTATAATTATACTGAAAAATGATCTGTTGTTTATCAGAAATTCAAATTTTAACTGGGCATCTTGTATTTCATCTGGCACCTCTAAAGTTGGGTCACAGCTAGGCCCAGCCCTGGCTCTTTTTTTCAAGAAAGTCCTGAGGGAGGGACCAGCAGATGGTGTAATGGTTAATGTCACTGGACTCCCATGTAGTTGACCACAGTTCAAGTCCCGGACTCAGCAGCTTGAAACTCATGCCGGGCACGTGTGCGTGCATGGCCAAAATCCCGAGAGGAGAGTGGAGGAGAAAGGATTGAGGCATGGCCATCCTCCCTGGGGAGTGAATTCTCACTTTCTGTCTCTCTGGCAAGCACATGTACCCTATAGCAAAAATCTTTCTTAAAAAAGATAACAAGAAAAGAAAATCCTGAGGGAAACAGGACTCAAGTGAAGAGGTGGGTCTGAGTTCCATTGGATTGCTGGGCTGCCTGACAGCTTTTCTCCCTCCCTGAGGAGGGCCAGGAAGGATGGGGCTGGAGTCTGGGCTGTCCCTGTTTCCCCACCTCCCAGATCACACTCACTCACCAATCAATAGGGACTGGCCCTTATCCATCTGCCACATGCAGAGCGCACCACAACAGGGAACCAGAACAATGCGGATCTCCGAAAATGAAAAACTAAAGGAGAAAAAAAAAATGTGAGATGTCAAAAGAGTGTCAAGCAGTCATCACACGGAAAAATGAAAGCTTCCTGACTCATCGTTCAATTCAGCTCTGAATCCCGCAGTGCCAGCGGTCAGTCCTGCCGGGGGTCAGAAGGGTTATGAAAAATGCCTATTTTGAAAAAACTATGCAATGAGATTTCAAAAACTCTTTGCACTAAAATAAGCTGATACTTTAACTCCCCTTTCCATGAAATTTTTGAAGTCCCCTGTATAATTCGTTCATGGTTCAGGAGGGTTTACGGTCTAGGTTCAAGGACCTCCTGGGAGAAGGCCGAGTGCAGCCGGCCCCTTCTTACCCTAGAGTCTCCATGCTCTGGGGTCCCCTCTCCTCCTCTCCTGTTGGCATCGAGCTGGGCTCAGGGCTTCAGACCCCACTCCAGGCCCAGGCCCTGGCCCCGCTGGCCCTCTGCCTCCCATCTCTGTGCAGCAGCAGCTGAGCCGCTCTGCTCCACCGCGGCTCCAGCACCAGCTCCAGCGCTTGCTCAGGCGTTTGCTCTCGCTCGGCTCCCGGTTCCCTCTCCCACCCGGCTGCTCTGCTTGCTCGGGGCGTCTCCCTACTGAAGAATTATGTTGCATAAAGCAGCCGCCACCATCTTGAACTGGCAGTGAACTTTGCTTTCTACATATAAATACAGATAGCAATCACACCCCAATCAGCGCGAGGCTTCAGGGCATCATCTCAGCAACTCTAACTTTCCCATTACGATAATGTGATTTTCACTCAGTCTATAATATCAGCAGCCATGAATAAAGCAACTGGCTCTCTCTGCCAGTCTCCTCTCGCCCCCCTTTCTCTGCTTCGCTCCCACCTACCTCAGTCTCCTTTCTCTTCCTCCCTCACGCCCTCCTCTGTCTCTCTCTGCAGCCCCTCCCGGTGACCGTCTCCATCTCTGTCTCTGCATCCCGGAGCATCTCGCCTTCCTCTCCCAGTCTCTTGCTCCCTCATCCTCTGGGACTCACAGGACGGGATTTGCTGTGGTTGGAGGGTGCAGTTAAGTTCTGCTCCCTGGTTCCGCCATCATCTGCCTTGGCCTGAAGGTGAGAGACTGCAGGGAGCCGGCGAGGGAGGGGTGGTCTGCCAGATTTCTCCAGAGGGTAAGACATGGGCAGGGAGCCTAGGGACTGGCTCCTTCCCTCATCTCTCCCTCTTCCCTTAGGTAACAGGATGGCTTTCTGCAGGGATCCCCATCAGGAAAGCCAAAGCTGGGACTCAGGAACTGAAGGATCCAATCTGAGAAAACCCTGCTAACAGGAGGGACGTGGACGTTCTGATTTTCCGGATATTGGGGGACTCAAACCCAAGCAGGTTCCAAGTGCCTGACCTCTGTGAGTAGACACAGCCGGTGAGGGGGTGCTCTGGAGAGGCCTGGGGGAGAGGGGAGAAACTGGCCTAGTCTTGTAGGGTCACTTCTGAGCACAGCGCAGCCTCAGTCTGGCAGAACTCCAGGCTGGAGCTACTTTTGCCAGGGCGGGTGATAAAAGCCCACAGATTTTTGATCAAGGAGTCAGCCACCTTGTCGGAGCTCCTGAAAAGGGCATCTCTTTCCTTCAGGAACAATCCCTGGGCTCGTCTGGTCATGCTGCTGGTGAGGTGACTGTGGCTCTGGTCATTCAGTCATCCCACTCCTTTGGGACTGTGAACAATGCTCCTAACTTCTCTAAACCTCAGTGTTCCCGTCTATGGAAAGGGCACACTAATACCTAGCGAGTAAAAGTTGTACGTGAAGGGGCCAGCAGATGGTGTGGAGGTTAAGGCGACTGGACTTCCACATGGGTGATCACAGTTTCAGTCCTGGACCCGGTGGCTTGAAAATCACACTGGGTGTGTGTATATATGCGTGCCCAGAATCCAAGAAGACTGGAGGAAAAGGGATCGTGGCGGTCATCCTCTCTGGGGCGTGATTTCTCAGGTTCCCTGTCACTCTCTCTGTCTCCATCAAGTACATGAGCCCTAAGGCAAAATCCTTAAAAAGAAAAAAAGGATGTAAAGTGCTTGGCATGGTGCTCGCATGGTTAAATGCCGGCTATTATTGTTGCTATTGTGTGTTAAGCAGGACACCAGGAAGGCTGAGACCTCGCCCTGGGCATCTGGAGCCCACACTCTGTGCCTTACTGTCCGCTATCGTTGGCCCTGGCATTGTCTACTGCTCTGGCATGTTGCCGACCTTGAGTTTTCTCTCCTGAGCACAGTGAGGCCTCCGCTCAGGTTTCCCTGCTGCCCACCTGCCTGGGGTGAGGTAGCTCTGCCGCCCAGGCCCTTCCTTGCACTAGGGCCGGGAGGGAAGGTGACTCATGAAAGCTCTCCCTCAGGCGGGGTGACAAATTCCATCCATGCACCTTCATGCCGCCCTCTGTATTTCTAAGTGTTTGTGGGTCCATCTGCTTGCTTGCTTGCTCTTAAGTTATCCTTGGTTTCTCTCTGAAGGTCCTTTTGGAGATACCCAACCTGATCTCATGAGAAAGAGGAGAAAGAAGACTCTACTCACCCTGGTCAGACCAGAAGGGGCTTACGGTGTGTTCTGGTGCACAGGGATGTAGCCCAGCACTGAGGCCTGAAGACGCTGTCTCACTGAGGCAGACCCCAGGGGAATTCAGGGACTCGGTGTCTAACCGCAATCCGATTTGAGTTTCAGACCTATACTTCACTTCTCTGCGTTGGCTACAGAAGGAAGGAAACTCTGGGAACCAGCAGTTGGCGTAATGACTATGTCGCTGGACTCCCACATAGTCGACCGCAGTTCGCGTCCCGGACCCGGTGGCTTAAAACTCACGCCGGGCATGTGTGTGTGCGTGCCCAAGATCCCGGGAGGAGAATGGAAGAGAAGGGATTGCAGCGTGACCATCCCCTCTGGGGGGTGATTTCTCGCTTTCTGTCTCTATGTCTCTCTCTGTCTGTCTGGCGAGCGCACACGCCCTATAGCGAAAACCTCTCCAAAAAAAAAAAGAAGGAAGGAAACTCCTCTTATTCCAGAGCAATAAGCCAAAGCACTCTTGGCCAAGTGCTTTAGCTAAGGGAACCCAAGGGTCTGTAAACTCACTAGAACTTGGAGTCTGGGTTCATCACTCCTTTTTTTTTTTTTTTTTTTTAACTTTTGCTATCGGATGCATGTGCTCACTAGAGACAGAGACAGGGGAAAGAGGGGGGAAGTCAGAAATCACCTGCCAGGGGGATGGCCAAGCTGCAACACCTTTTCCTGCGCTTCTCCTTGAGTTTGGGCATGCACCCATATGTTCTCTCAGCATGTTTTTCAAACCACCGGGTCCAGGACTCGAACTGTAGTCAACCACATGGGAAGCAGCTGCCTTAACCTCCATACCACCTGCCAGTCTCTTCAATGCTACTTTTTACTCCACTCCTTCTCACAGACATGGCCCATGCCTTCCGGGTTTTCACCACCCAGTGGGGGAGATAGGCATAAGAGCAGGGAGGTAAAATACAGAGTAAGGGGTCGGCCTGGTGCGGTGGTAACCAACACGCTGCAAGGCTGATCCCCCTGGGTGAGCTCAGGGTGTGCGTCTGGAGACCACCCTGAACATTCTGGATAGAGCATGCCCTTGGGCTGCGGCTGGCTGACATGGGGGTGGACTGCAGAGTGAAGGTCCTGTTATGAGTGCTGTCTCTCTGTCTATCTGACTCATGGAAGATATAAATAATAATAAACAGAGGAAGGGCCAGCTGGTGGCATGGTGGTTAGGTGGCTGCATCCTACATGGCTGACTGCAAAGTTCAAGTCCTGGACCCAGCAGCTTGAAAAATACACTGGGTATATGTGGGTTCATGCCCAAATTCCTGAGAAGAAATAGAGGAGGAACTGTGGCGTGGCCATCCCCTGCAGAGGATGCTTTTTTCACTTTCTCTCTCTCTCCCCAGTGGACACATGTGCCCTATAGCAAATTTTAAAAAGTTTCTAAAAACTAAAACAACAGAGTAAGAGACACATATTAGAGATATTTTATGGGGTAGGGGGAGTGATCAATTGGACCTAAAGAGCCAGGTACAGGTAGCGTCCCAGAGAGGAAGTGAAGCTTCAGCTAGTTTGTAAATGTGGGTAAAGGCGGGGGAGAAGGAAGGGCATTCATGGCAGGAGGAATGGCATATGCAAAAGCATGAGGTGGCAAACCGGCTAGCACGTTTGGAGAACTCCACCGAAGTGTAGCGGGCAGGGTAGGAAGATCACTCCAGGAGAAACCCGCAGAAGCAGACAGAGGTGAGGGGCCTTGGCAAGTCAGGTGTTGATCTTGTGAGCCCGAGACCAGATTCGCATTTCATAAGAATAGCTGGAGGATGATGCAGAGTAAACCAGAGAAAGCTACAGCCAAACAGCTGGATGCTAGAAGACCCACAAGGAGGCTCTTCCAACCCAGCAGGCCAGGGACGAAGAGGACTTGAGTTATGGCGGTGGTGAGGACACCGGCAGTGAGACCTGAGAGAGCTGACAGGATCTTCTACCTGATTGGTTGTGCTGAGGATCTAGGGGGAGGAGTCCGGGTGATCTTGCCTTGGGTGGATAGTTGGGTGGTGACTGAGATGGAGAAGAGGGGAGCAGGTTGGGAGAGATCGACTGAGACTTGTTCTTGGGGAGTCTAGAGTACCTCTCAATAAAGATATCTAAGAGGCTGGGCTGGCCCGTGGCCTCACAGTTAAGGGAACTGGATTCCCATGTGGCTGACTGCTCCGCGTTCCATACCGGTGGCTTGAGAAACATATCAGATATGTGTGCGTACACGCCAGGCCCAAAATCCTGAAAGGAGAGAGAGATGGAGGAGAAGGGATTGTGTGCGGCCATCCCCCATGGTGGGGGTGCTTCCACCTCTCTCTGTCTCTCCCCACTAAGTGCACAGCTCTTCTGGCTTATTAAAACACACACACACACACACACACACACACACACACACACACAACTATCTATCTAAGAAGTTAAGAGATAGGAGCTTTATCTCCACACACTTGGAAGTCCAGACATCTGGAAGGGAGTTGGAGACACGAGTCACCAGCCCGTGGCTGTAACCCAGGTCCTGGAGAGGCAGTCAGGCAGTTTCTTGGGAAAGATGAGTGAGAGGAGGCCCAGGAGTGGCGTCCCGGGGTGTCAGCATTGAGGGGCAGGTCGTGGCCTTGGGAGCACAACAGGATCAGCTGGGGAGCTGGCAAATGCCAGCCTGTGGGCCGACCGGACCAACTCACTCGGAATCTTGGGGAGAGAGCCCTAGAGCTCCTCGGGATTCTGACACAAGGCGGGGGCTTAGAACCAAAATCTCAGAGGGAGGACAGAGCAACGGGGGCCAAGGAGATGGAAGGGTTGCTCAAAGACAGGAAGAGGAATGGGAAAGAGGGGCGTTACGGAGTAACGGGAGGAGGAAGTTTCAAGAGAGAATTTAAAAGCATCGGAAGAAGCAGACTCCTAGGAGTTGGGCCCTACCCACTGCCTATGTTTGGGCTCTACAACGAACTCACCGAGGCCGTCTGGAGGACCTTTGGGCAGGTGGTGTTACCATGGCCATTTTAAAGAGGAGGAAACTGAGGCACAGGTATGTTAAATACTTGCCCAAAGCCACACTCACAACTGGTAAGCAGAAACCATTGTTGAAGCCCGGGCAGGCCGCCACTGTGCCCGCTCTGCCTCCCCTCGCAGAGGGTGGAGCGAGAGGGCTCAGTCTGGGCCTCAGCAGTGAGGTGGTCAGGTAACCTTCCGAGGGGCAGCCCTCCTCTCCTTCCCCCTCTCTGTCCCTCTTTTGGCTCACCCCGAGTCCCTGAGGTAGCTCCCTCAACTCCTAGGCCTTCTCCTGGAGGCATTGCTGCTGCTGCCTTTGGGGTGCCATAACTGAGTCACCATTCGCCAGTCGGAGCCGAACACGCACCCACTGGCGTCTCCAGGGTCTGGGAGGGGGTCAGGGTCTGCAGAAGTAATGGAGGAGCCAACCTCCCAGGAAGTCAGTCTGCTGGGGATCGAGTGGAGGAAAGAGACTAGACCCACATTCATGTGGAGGTGCTGGGATATGGCCCCCCAAGTCCTGGAGCACTCAGTTCTCAGCCAGGCTGTGTGCTAAGATTACCAGGGGGGCTTTGCAAAAATACCACAGAGGCCTCCAGAAACATTTGACGCGAATCTCTGGGAGTAAAGCCCAGGCGTTTGTTTGTTTGTTTGTTTGTTTGTTTGTTTGCTACAGGGCATGTGCACTTGCCAGAGACACAGAAAGGGCAAGAGTGAGAAATCACACCGTGCCACAATCCCTTCTCCATTCTCCCCTTGGGATTTTGGGTACGCACACATACACACCCTGTGTGAGTTTCAAGCTGCCAGGCCGGGGACTTGAACTGTGGCTGGCCATGAGGGAGTCCAGTGCCTTAACTACTATGCCACCTGCTGACCCCACATTGATGGGTTTTTAAAGCTTCCCAGATAATTCTAATGTATAATCTGCTCTGAAAACCCCAGTGTTGAGCGAAGAGTTCTGGATAAGTAAAAAAAGATCCTGCTCTAAACCTTAGCTTCGTCACTTTCTAGCTGGGTGGTCTTGCTGAGCCTTTGTCTCCCTACATTTATAAAATGGGAATGGTGGGGCCAGAAGGTCATGTAGTGGTTAAGGCTCTGGACTCCCACGTGGCCAACTGTTGTTTGAGTCCTGGACCTGGCAACTTGCTTTCTCACTTTCCCTCTCTCTCTCTCTTTCTCTGTCTCTCTCTGGTGAGCACACGAGCCCCGTAGCAAACTAAATAATAATAATAATAATGGGGCCAGCAGGTGGCGTGGTGGTTGGGGACGCTGGACTCCCACATGGCTGATTGCAGTTCGAGTCCCAGACCTGGCAGCTTGCTTTTTCACTCTCTCTCTCTCGCTCACTCTGTCTCTCCTTGATCAAGTTAAAATAATTAATTAATTAATTAATTAAAATAATTCTTAAAAAAATAATGATAATGATAAATAAAATAATAATTCTTTTTTTTTTTTTCTTGAGAGAGGTTTTTGCTATAGGGCATGTGTGCTTATCAGAAAGGCAGAGAGAGAGAGAGAGAGACAGAAAGTGAGAAATCACCCCCTGGGGGGATGGCCCAGCTGCAGTCCCTTCTCCTCCATTCTCTTTTCAGGATCTTGGGCACACATGTACAGCACATGTGCCAGAGTGAGTTTAAACCACCGGGCCTGGGACTCAAACCGCGGTCGACTACGAGGGTGTCCAGGGACGTAGCCATTACGCCAACTGCTGGTCCCTAAAAGAATTCTTTAAAAATAAATAAATACATCTATAAAGTGGGGGTGGTAATCTGGACCATACCTACCAGGTGCAGCTCACGTAGCTGTTGGATGTGATATATTTTGTTAATGATGTAGGGCACTATGTAAAAGTGTGGTAGGATGAGCTAATGCAGATTAAAAATAATACTAAGTATGTGTTTACCTTGCACAGACAGGTGTGCTCAAGTGAGTATACACATACCTGCACACACGCCCCACGGAGAGCGGCTGGCTGGGTGCTGAAAGCAGAGCTGCAGTTTTCTAGACATAGGCTTTTATGTTTTTATCCTTCAGAAGATGCCATTAAAATATAGAGAGATGATCTGGGGTGTGTAAGTGTGTGTGTGTGTGTTTAAATGATCGCTAAAGTGCGGCATCATTTGAGTCCGCCTGTCAGCCTATCAGAAACGTCATCTATAACCTTCACTGTTTGCAGTTTAATCTCCCCTGCCTCCCCGCGGGCCCTGTTCTGACATTTTAAACCCCATAAATGACAGTAGTGCTCTAAGCCATTTTGAAAAGAGCCAAGCATTTGGAAAAAAAAACACACATCGAGACATACCCCTACAATCCCCTTCCCCTGAACACATGCTCACTCGTGGTCATAAGTCGAATCACACACACACACTCACACACACACACACACACCCCTGCACCGGCCAATTTAGGAGAAGTCACAGATGCTCATACTGGCCAACAAGCGTGCGCATGTGTGATGCAGAACACAGATGCACGGCAGCATGGCTGTGTATCTGGTGCCCGTGCACGAACTCCAGCAGACGCGCAGCAGGGACAACTTTCTGCTCCCATCCCCAAGTCCCATCCGTTCCTCTGCTTCTCAGCCTGGGAAGGGAAGGGAAGAATGCAGTGTCCTTGGAAGGCTAGTGCTGGGAACTGGGAAACATCCTGTAGTTTGGACTTAGAAACCAGTGGGGTGACCTGAGAGGCTGATGGACTGCAAATCCTAGCGTAGTCTCAAGCAAGGATGCATAAACAAGGACTGAAGTTTCTCCACTCTTGGAAAACCCATGAATAGAGGGGATAACAGGCAAGTCACACCCCACCCTACCAGCAGCCAGAGAGTATGCCACGTTTGGGGAACCAGGACAAGGAAAGAGACAAGGACAAAGAGATTGTTATAAAGGGATGAACGTGTGAGTGTAGACGGACCTGGTTTACACAGTGATGGTGAGCTGCATCAGGAGAGGGCCCTGACAGCTCCTGCACGTCTCCTAGCACCTGACGTGGTGAAACCAGGCCGTCAGGGAACCTGTAAGCTCTAGAGTCAGTGCAGCTGACCTTCGAACAACATGGGTTCGAACTGCACAGTTCCATTTATACACAGATCTTTTTCAATAAATACTGTAAATATATTTTCTCTTCCTATGATTTTCATCCCTCCCCCCTTTTCTTTTCTTTAAGACAGGGGCTCACCATGTCACAGTCCTCTTGTCTCAGCTTTCTGGCTTTTTTAGACAGTCTCCCTAGGTTGCCCAGGCCAGCCTAAACTTCATGATCCTCCTGCCTCAGCCTCCCCCGGTCACTGGGATGGCAGGCACTTATGACTGCACCTGGCATTTAGCTTCCGGGAATCGAACCAGGTCTTCCCACGTGGTCCCAGCTTGAGGAGCACAGCATTTTAGTGGTCACCACAGCTGGGCCCATATTCTCTATGAGTTTCTTCTTTTTGTTATTTTTTAAACAGCCAGAGAGTGTGTGCACTAACCAGAGAGAGAGAGAAAAAGAAAGAGGAAGGGAGAAAGCAGCCTCATGGGGTCTAGTCACACCAAATCTCTTCTGCTCCATTTCTCCATCCTGTTGGGATTTGGGGCACGTGCACACAGACGTAAGCACTCAGTGTACATTTTTTTTTTAACAATTATTGGGGCCAATGGGTGGCATGGTGGCTAAGGCACTGGACTCCCACCTGACTGACTGAGGTTCGAGTCCCAGACCTGGTGGCTTGCTTTCTCATTTATCTCCTCTCTTTCTCTCTGTCTCTCTCTAGTGAGCACACATGCTCTGTAGCAAATTATAAATAATAGTAATAATGATAAATAAAATTAAAATTAAAAAGAATTATTTATTTAATTCCATTTGTTGTTATTATTTTTTTAAATTTGACCAGAAAGAGAGACAGAGAGAGAGAGAGAAAAGGAAAGCGAGAAAGCCAGCTGCCAGGTCTGGGACTCTAACCACGCCCAGCCATGTAGGAATCCAGCACCTTTACCACCACACCACCTGTCGGCCCCGAGTACTCAGTGTATTTTCAAAGCTGCCAGGGCCAATATTCAAACCATGGTCGGCCATGTGAGATCAGGCTCTTTTAATTACTAGGCTATGTGGCCAGCCCCTGATGATTTTTTTAAAGAATTATTTTATTTAACTTACCTTGTTTATTTATTTTAATTTGACCAGAGAGGAACAGAATAAGAGAGAGAGAGAAAAAGAGAGAGAGGGAAAGTGAGAAGACAAACTGCCAGGTCCAGGACTCAAACCTCGGTCGGCCGTATGGGAGTCCAGTGCCCTTAACCATCACACCACCTGCTGGTCCTCTTTTATGATTTTTTAAAAAGAATTATTTATTCATTTATATTCCTTTTTTTTTTTTTGAGAAGTTTTTGTCATAGGGTGCGTGTGCTTGCCAGAAAGAGAGAGACAGAGAGATAGAAAGCGAGAAATCACCCCCCAGGGGGGATGGCCATGTCGCAATCTCTTCTCCTCCATTCTCCTCTCAGGATCTTGGGCACGCATGCACATGCGCCCTGCATGAGTTTACACCACTGGATCCAGGACTCAAACCGTGGTCAACTACATGGGAGTTCAGTGACGTAGCCATTACACCAACTGCTGGTCCCTCATTATTATATTTTTGACTTGACCAGAGAGAGAGAGAGAGAGCAGAAAAGTGAGAAAGCAAGCTGCCATTCCAGGACTCAAACTGCAGTCAGCCATGTAAAGTCAGCCATGTGAGAGTCCAGTACCTTAACCACCATGCCACCTGCCAGCCTTGATTTTTTTAAAAGAATTATTTTATTTAACTTTATTTATTTGTTTATTTTAATTTGACCAGAGAGGAACAGAGTGAGAGAGAGAGAGAGGGAGAGAGAGGGAAAGTGAGAAAGCAAGCTGCCACGCCTGGGATTTGAGCCATAGTCAGCCACGTGGGAGTCCAGCACCCCTAACCACCACACCACCTGCTGGCCCCTAACTTTTTAAAATAACATATTCTATTTTCTATTTTTCTTTATTGTGGGAATACAGTATACAATATTGGGTTACCAGAAAGGACATGACAGTTTTTGTGTGTAAAAACGTGTCATGACTTTTCTGACAACCCAATACATATAATACAAAATATGTGTCAATCTACTGTTTATGTTATCATTAGTCATTATTAGTTAAATTTTGGGGGAAGTCAAAAGTTATATGTGGGGCTGGCTCTTTGGCTTGATAGTTCAGACAGCTGGATCCCACATGGCTGACCATGCAGTTCAAACACTGGGGCCTGGGACCAGCAGTTAGCGTAATGGCTATGTAGCTAGACTCCCATGTAGTTGACCATCGTGGTTCGAGTTGTGGACTTGGTGGCTTGAGCTCACGCCGGGCGCATGTGTGTGCATGCCCAAGATCCCAAGAAGAGAATGGAGAAGAAGGGATTGCGGCATGGCCATCCCCCCCTGGGGGGTGATTTCTCGCTTTCTGTCTCTCCGTCTCTCTCTGTCTTTCTGGTGAACGCATGCACCCTATAGCAAAAACCTCTCCAAAAACAAACAAACAAACAAAAAAGAACAAAGAAAAAAAAAATACTGGGTCCTTAGACTCCCACGCAGCCAATCATGGTTTGAATCCCAGACCTGGTGGCTTGAAAATCATATGCATGTGTGCCCCAGATCTTAAGAGAATGGGGAAGGGGTTGCGGCATGGCCATCCCACCAGGGGATGATTTCTCACTTTCCCTCTCTCTAGCACTCTCTGGTGAGCACATACAGCTATCATAAAACAGAAAAGAAAATACACTGGGTGTCCGTGTGTGTATACCCGAAATCCCAACAGGAGGCAGAAATGGAGAAGGGACTGTGGCCCTGTAGGAGGTGCCTTCTCCTTCTCCTTCACTCTCTGTCTCTCTCTCTCTGGCAAGCACACTCACCCTCTGGCAAATTAAATAAAAAAGTTGGGGCCCAGAGGTGGTAGGGTGGTTAAGGTCCTAGACTTCCACATGGCCAACCACGGTTCATAACCCGGAACTGGCAACTTGCTTTCTCACTTTCCCTCTCTCTCTGGTCACATTTAAATAAATAAATAAATAAATCTTTTAAAAAAGTTATATGTGGCTATTTGACTATGCGGGGGGTTGGGTCTCCTAACCTGTGGGTTGCTCAAGGGTCAACTGTAAGAACTCTAAGCGGCGAGGTTAGTGTGTGCATGTTATGGAGCTGGGGTGGGAAACCCGCTGGTTAAAGACAGTTTCTTTTGCGTGTGTGATGGAGACAAGGGTGGGAGATCAGCTCGTTTAAGACTGAACTAATTTTTCTTTTTCTTTTTGAGAGATTTTTGCTATAGAATGCGTGAACTTGCCAGAGAGACAGAGAAAGAGAGAGGGAGACAGGCCCCCGGGTGGATGGCCACACCACCATCCCTTCTTTTCCATTTTCCTTTCGGGATTTTGGGCATGCATGCGCACGCGCCTGACACGAGTTTCAATCTCCCAGATTTAGGACTCAAACCACAGCCACGTGGGAGTCCAGCACCTTAACCACTATCCCATCTGCTGGCCCCTAAAGACAGTTTCTTTAAGAGATGACTTCTAGGGTCAACTGCTGGTATGGTGGTTAAAGTGGCCGGATCCCACCTGACCGACCTCACCGTCTGACTTGGAAAACATGCAGGACACGTGTGTGCACATCCGAAATCTTGAGACAGGAGCAGAGTAGAAGGGATTCTGTGTAAGCAACCCCCTGGGGCGTGCTTTCTCACTTTCTCTCTGTCGCTCTCTGTGTCTCTGGCAAGCACATGAGATCTGTAGGAAATTTTTAAAAATTAAAGAAGTGACATTCGGTTTGGCACTGGAAGAGAAAGGCTCATACCACATTTGATACCCACCTATTCCACGGTGAAAGGCTGACCTGTTTTGTCTTGGCTGGCCTGTGACTTTGCAGCAGCCAGATCACCTCAAAGGACAAGAAAGACTCCCAAATGAAGCGGGAGGCGTGGGGAATCACAGTTACCAGGACATCATCCTGGCTAAGGAGCCTGCAAGCTAAGGTCTCTGGGAGCCGACGTCCAGGGCATTTTCCCGAGCTGGTGAAGATTTCTCCTTACCCACTAGGCAGCCATCGGCCTCTGGGCAGCTCTGCCCGGCTCTGAGGGGCTCTGTGGACTCCGTGGCAGGGCACTCCTGTGGCTCTCCCTCTCACCACTTTAAGTCATCATGCACTTTAAGGAACTTGTTTCCAAAGCAACCAATTAGTGTCAGAAAGCGAGGGCTGCCTTGTCAGGTGAGGCGGGGTTGGAGTGAGAACCTTCAACCCCCTTAGCCCTGGCTCTGGCTCAGTATCTGCCGCTTTGTGGGGAGAACTCCAGAGAAAGAGGTGAGGGCACTGCCCTCCTGGGAGTGCAGTTAGGGGTCAGGCCCCAGGAGCAGGGCCTAGGTCACAGATCTGCGTGACCTGGCAGTGTCCCCAGCTGCCACCCCTTCCATAATGCTGATAAGGCTGCAACCGAGGAGTGAGACCCTTGGGGTAGTCTGGGACCGGTGTCCATGTCCACCCCGTCCCCTAGGAGGGAGAGGTCTTAGACTTTATTTGGGGACTGTGTAAATGAGGCCCCAGAGGGAGGAAGTCTTGGCTCCGAAGGGGAGGAGGCCCTGCTGTCGGGCTTCGCTTTGAGACCTCTCTGTCCGCTTCTCCCCTCACTTTTGAGGAGGAATGTTTTGGTCTACAAGAGGAAAGAACAAAGAACTTCAAAACATTTGTGAAAAAATGGAATTAAAGTATGTTTTGGTGCCCCCCAAATAGTAAATCCATGCATAGTTTTTTCATAATATATGTTTTCCATTTTTTGTTTGAAGACCTCCCCCCCTCATATTTGCTTTACATAAAGTCAGGACCAGCAGTTGGTGTCATGGCTATGTCGCTGGACTCCCATGTAGTCGATCACGGTTTGAATCCTGAACCCAGCGTCTTAAACTCACGCCAGGTGTGTATGCATGCGTGCCCAATATCCTGAGAGGAGAATGAAGGAGAAGGGATTGCAGCATGGCCATTCCCTCTGGGGGGTGATTTCTCTCTTTCTGTCTCTCTGTCTCTCTCTGTCTTTCTGGTGAGCACACGCACCCTATAGCAAAAACTTCTTAAAGAAAAAAAAAAGAGTAGGAGTCAACTAGAAATTAATTTGGGGAGTGTAGGAGAGGTAATCTAATGGCATGAGGCTCACTGATTGTTCCTAGGGTCAGAGAATAAAACGCGGGGAACAGAACTACAGCAGTTTAAACCCCTAGATCCTTGAACCATGGCTAGGCTTCCCAAGTCTGGCCAATTTAGAAAGGTCGTTCTACATATATATTTTTTAAAGTTTGCTATGGAGTACATGCACTTGCCAGAGAGACAGAGAAAGAGAGAGAGAAAGTGAGAGATCACACCCCCTCTGGGGGGAAGGCCATGCCACAATCCTTTTCCTCTATTCTTCTCTTGGGATTTTGGACATTCACACACATGCGCCTGGTATGTTTTTAAGCCCCTGGGTCCAGGACTTGAACTGCACAGCTGGCCAAGTGGGATCGAGCCACCTTAACTTCTATGCTACCTACTGGCCCTAGGAGATAAAAGGCAGAATGCAAAGGACATTGTCCTTGAGGGTGGAAAAACTGGCCGAGTATTGACGTATCGAACTTCCTGGCCATGGTATGCAAACCATGGCGCCAGCTGGGTCCTGCTGAAGTGAAGGTACAATGACAATGATGCCAAACAGCAGCAGGCATATTCTTCATGACACACTCACCCTCGTAGCAGCACTGTTGACAAGCAGGCGGGTACATCTGCAGGTTGGGTTCTGGGAACAGGTTGAGATGGAGGTAACTATGTGAGCCTTATGGGGGCGTGTACTGGGAAGCCTCTGGAAGGAGACAGGGTCTGCTGAAGGAGAGGCTGGGCTACGCCACAGTCTCCAGATAGGTTGAGCTGACCCCAGGCGGGCTCTGAAGCCAGGACGGCCTTTCTGAGTTGTCTGAAGCTGGGGAGTGGTGGCTGGGCCTCCCTAGGTCCAAGATGACCAGTCGTGGGACATAGGCTGCCCTAGGAAATGGACTTGACCTTGGGCGGCTCAGCACTCTTCTGCAGAGGCCCAAGGAGGGCTGCGGGGTAAGGGCAGCAGCTGCTGTTAGCTCGAGGTGAGGCATCGGAGCTCGGGGAGGTGCTGGCTGCCTGTCCTACCACTATGTGCCAGGCAGGGTTAGAGCCGAGGGAGCACCAAGGAGGTGCTGATGTACATCTCCTCCAGTGTATCTGCCAGGCCTCACCCAGGGAGCCTCTCCCTAAGCTCCATGCAGGACAGGCTGTCCTGGGAGGGGGACAGGGACCCAGTGTTTGGAGAGGGCCTACTCAGTTGCTGAGGTCTAGAGAGCCTCCTCCCCTCTGGAAAGCAGAGACCGTGACCTTAATCCCTCCTGGCACAGAGGCCACGAGAAGCTGTCCTGACAGATGTGTCGGATTGACCAGAAGACAAGGGGCTTTGAGGAGATTACGCTGTCTGCTCGATTTCTGGGCTCTGAGCCCCTAAGGAATGGAAGCCTGGAGGGTCTCCCCAGGAGCTTCTGGGAAGGTCAGCCACAGCAGTGGTCAACCTCCCTAGCCAGCCCCAGGGGCGATCAGCTGCCTCAGGAAGGCAGGAGGTGTTTGCTAAAGCTTAGCCAGAGGGAGGGAGTAGACAAGGTGACAGAAGGTGAGACAGCGACACAGAGGCCAAGGAACAGGGAGGAGCCTGGTTCACTGAGGACCACAGAAACAGACAGGGTCTGGGCTTACAGGCAGGCTGCTGGGGCCAGGCCATCTAGGTCTTATCAAGGATCTGGGAAGTCGTCGGGCAGGCTGCTGGGGCCAGGCCATCTAGGTCTTATCAAGGATCTGGGAAGTCGTCGAAGGGGTTATGTAGGTGTGTGATGGACTGGGGTGGGGGCTGTGACAAGGAGACGTGGGAGTGACCCGGAGCGCAGGGAGTCTACGCTCTCCCTCACCTTCACACCGACTGTGGGGCCACAGGTCGGAGCAGCGACTGTTCTTGCTCTGGTTTCTCTCCACCCGCCCTGGCTGGGAGGTGAGGAAGGAGCCTGGGCCACAGGAAGCAGAGACCAGGCAGCTCGAGTCTCTGCCAGAGAGACTCAGGAAGGTCCACCAACCCCTCCTCAGTTCCTCCTTTGCCATGAAAGCAACAGGCACATGCCCGCAGGGCCACGGTCCTTCTCGACGTTTTTGGGGGGAGACAAGGGTGAGTTGCCTCAGCCTCTGTCCAGACTCTGACCAGAAAGGGATTGGTTTGAGACTGATTTTTTTTTTTTTCAGCTCTGCCCCCTTGTCCCTGCCCTCAGCCACATTTCCCTCCATGACCTTGTGACTCCTCCATTAGGTCTCCTTTCTTCTTGCTTCAAGAAAAAGCCAGGCGGGGAGGGCTGGGGACCGGGGAGGGAGGCGAGGCAGAGAGGCTGAGCCAATTGCGGCGTCTGCAAGGTGCAAAGCAATCAGCGGAGCGGCTGGTGAGCGGGGTCACTCAGTAGTGTGCGCATCAGGGTGAAATCCTTTCAGCTCTTCGCCAAACCCCTAGTGAAAGACAATCAGGCTCGCTGTCACCGAGCTAATTCTGTCTATATAAAAGCAGTAATGAAATTCACGGCAGGATTACCCTCTCCATCCAATGGGCCAGCCTCGTGGTGACATATCTCTCTTATTGCCCGAATGTAACACACCATCTAATTC
>NW_006204113.1:506491-508111 GCF_000334495.1 Tupaia belangeri chinensis
GGGGGAGGTTATGGCTGCCTGTCCTACCACTATGTGCCAGGCAGGGTTAGAGCCGAGGGAGCACCAAGGAGGTGCTGATGTACATCTCCTCCAGTGTATCTGCCAGGCCTCACCCAGGGAGCCTCTCCCTAAGCTCCATGCAGGACAGGCTGTCCTGGGAGGGGGACAGGGACCCAGTGTTTGGAGAGGGCCTACTCAGTTGCTGAGGTCTAGAGAGCCTCCTCCCCTCTGGAAAGCAGAGACCGTGACCTTAATCCCTCCTGGCACAGAGGCCACGAGAAGCTGTCCTGACAGATGTGTCGGATTGACCAGAAGACAAGGGGCTTTGAGGAGATTACGCTGTCTGCTCGATTTCTGGGCTCTGAGCCCCTAAGGAATGGAAGCCTGGAGGGTCTCCCCAGGAGCTTCTGGGAAGGTCAGCCACAGCAGTGGTCAACCTCCCTAGCCAGCCCCAGGGGCGATCAGCTGCCTCAGGAAGGCAGGAGGTGTTTGCTAAAGCTTAGCCAGAGGGAGGGAGTAGACAAGGTGACAGAAGGTGAGACAGCGACACAGAGGCCAAGGAACAGGGAGGAGCCTGGTTCACTGAGGACCACAGAAACAGACAGGGTCTGGGCTTACAGGCAGGCTGCTGGGGCCAGGCCATCTAGGTCTTATCAAGGATCTGGGAAGTCGTCGGGCAGGCTGCTGGGGCCAGGCCATCTAGGTCTTATCAAGGATCTGGGAAGTCGTCGGGCAGGCTGCTGGGGCCAGGCCATCTAGGTCTTATCAAGGATCTGGGAAGTCGTCGAAGGGGTTATGTAGGTGTGTGATGGACTGGGGTGGGGGCTGTGACAAGGAGACGTGGGAGTGACCCGGAGCGCAGGGAGTCTACGCTCTCCCTCACCTTCACACCGACTGTGGGGCCACAGGTCGGAGCAGCGACTGTTCTTGCTCTGGTTTCTCTCCACCCGCCCTGGCTGGGAGGTGAGGAAGGAGCCTGGGCCACAGGAAGCAGAGACCAGGCAGCTCGAGTCTCTGCCAGAGAGACTCAGGAAGGTCCACCAACCCCTCCTCAGTTCCTCCTTTGCCATGAAAGCAACAGGCACATGCCCGCAGGGCCACGGTCCTTCTCGACGTTTTTGGGGGGAGACAAGGGTGAGTTGCCTCAGCCTCTGTCCAGACTCTGACCAGAAAGGGATTGGTTTGAGACTGATTTTTTTTTTTTTCAGCTCTGCCCCCTTGTCCCTGCCCTCAGCCACATTTCCCTCCATGACCTTGTGACTCCTCCATTAGGTCTCCTTTCTTCTTGCTTCAAGAAAAAGCCAGGCGGGGAGGGCTGGGGACCGGGGAGGGAGGCGAGGCAGAGAGGCTGAGCCAATTGCGGCGTCTGCAAGGTGCAAAGCAATCAGCGGAGCGGCTGGTGAGCGGGGTCACTCAGTAGTGTGCGCATCAGGGTGAAATCCTTTCAGCTCTTCGCCAAACCCCTAGTGAAAGACAATCAGGCTCGCTGTCACCGAGCTAATTCTGTCTATATAAAAGCAGTAATGAAATTCACGGCAGGATTACCCTCTCCATCCAATGGGCCAGCCTCGTGGTGACATATCTCTCTTATTGCCCGAATGTAACACACCATCTAATTTA
>NW_006204113.1:508136-535100 GCF_000334495.1 Tupaia belangeri chinensis
ATGTTCAGAAAGAATTGCTGCAGCTCGTCACCTTAACTGCGGCCCGGGGCTCTGAGGCATCTGTCAGGGAGAGGAGCAGGAGGAGGGAGGGCAGGCGGGGCTCAGGGAGCAGCAGCCGGGGGCAGGGGTTTCTGTGGGGTGGTTGTTTCTGAACAGGGTGAAGTGGAGGCAGAGAGAGGTAGGGGACAGAGTGGGGTTGGAGAGGAGAGGGACGGGGAGGGGCGAGGAGGGCTTTGCAAGGCCAGGATAAATCAGGGTAGGATGGAGTGGTCTGTAGGGAGCACTCGCAAGTCCGTAGCCAGAGTCTGAGAGTCCGTGTCTGGGTTTGGGTGAGTCTGAGAGGGGAATGTGGGCGCAAGGCCTTGCCTGGGAAAATGACCGCCTGGGTCCCCCCAGATCCTGCTAGTCTCTTCCACCTTCTAGAACGGAAACGCCACTCCCCTCAGAAGGCTCTCAGAGACAAACCGCAGTGAACAAGAAAGGAGTCCTTTCCTGAAAGTGAACGAGCAGCAGACAGACATGTGGAGCGAGTTTACCAAACCCGTGAGCCGGCCACGGCCTCTCCCTCACCTTCGTCGGAAAACGTAGGAGCCGACCATGGCGAGCCCTTTCAGCTCCACTCTAAAATACGTTTCTCACGGTTCTTTTCTTCCCATCACCACTGACACTCTCCCTGACCCCAGCCCCAGGTCACTGCCCTCTGTCGCCTAGATGCCACGCCACAGTCTGCTGATGGCCTCTGTGTGAGCACTCAGCTCAGCCGAATGGCAATTCTGCCCCTCTCCCGTCTCTCAGCTCTAACCTGCCAGGGTGCCCCCTTGCTCTTAGGACAAAGACCGGGGCCTACCCCTCCTACGTCATTGCCCACGCTCAGGCCATGCCGGCCTTTTCCCGTTGTGTAAACACGGCACACTCTGGGACCAGCCGGTGGCCTGGTGGGTCCTATGTGGCTGACACCATGGTTCCGTGTAGCTTGAAAAACATGCCAGACGAGTATGTGTGTGTGTTCAAAATCCTGAGAGCAGAGTGGAGGAGAAGGGACTGTGGCATGGCCATTCCCCTGAGGAGTGGCTTCTCTTCCCCCCCGGCCCCCCGCAAGCACATGAAGCCAATAGGAAAACTTTTTACAAAGTGGCATGTTTCATCTAGCCACTGAGACAGTGCAAACACTGTTTCTTTCCCTTGGAAGACGCCCCTTGGCAGTAGCAGCACCCCACCCGTACCATGGTGTAACTCGAACTCCTACTTCTGATGCCAGCTGCTGTGCTGTTTCCGGGGGAAGCCTTCTGTGACTATCCAGACTTCGTTGGTTCTCTTCTCTCTCTCTCTCTCTCTTTTTATTTTTGGAGAGATTTTTGCTATAGGGAGTGTGTGCTCACCAGAAAGACAGAGACAGAGAGACAGAAAGCAAGAAATCACCCCCCCCCGGGGGGGGGATGGACAATCCCTTCTCCTCTTCTTTCCTCTCAGGATCTTGGGCACACACGCACACGCACCCGGCGTGAGTTTAAGCCACCAGGTCCAGGACTCGAACTGCAGTCAACTACATGGGAGTCCAACGACATAGCCATTACGCTAACTGCTGGTCCCGGTTCTCTTATCTTATGTGTTCTCTTAGCACCCTTCCGTGGCTGTCTGATTACAGTCTGTATTCTCCCACTGGACTCTGGGCTCCATCAGGACAGACACCTAATCTGTTTTACTCACCATTATGTCCCCAGCACCTGGGGATGTTGTAGACGTTTGATAAATATTTGCTGAATGAGGGACTGCGTGGCCGCTACAGGGCTCGCCTTCCTTCATTCTCTCAGCAAACATCCTCTGAGTGCCATTCGTGTATCAGGCACTGCCAGAGGTGCGTGGCCACAATGCCAAATATGCGACAACACAGTCCTTGTCCATGAGGAGCTCAGAGTCCAGGCAGGGGACAGACAAGCTAGTGAGACGACCACGGTGCTAAACCTGCCCTGTACTTCCCTCCAAAGAAGAGCTGCGTCCTCATCCACTGTCAGCGTCACCTATAAGGAAGGGGCTTGTCTGGGGCCAGCAGGTGGCGTGGTGGTTAAGGTGCTAGACTCCCACATGGCAGACTATAACTCGAGCCCCAGTCCCGGCAGCTTGAGAATCAGGCCAGGTGCGTGTGCCTATGTGCCGAAAATCCCAGGAGGAGAATGGAGGAAAAGGGATTGCAGCATGGCCTGGAGGGTAATTTCTCACTTTCTCTCTCTCTGCCTCTCTCCAGTGAGTGCACGTGCCCTATGGCAAAAAACATAAAAAATAAATAAAAAGGAGAGGAAGAAGAAGGCAATGGTCCACTGAGGTCACGTAAAATTCTCCCCAAACTTCCACCAGAGGCTCAGTCACCTCTGGGGGGAAAATGCTAGCAAACGGAAGAGACCAAGGCCCAGCCGCGGAGGTGCAGGTGAAGGGTGCTGGTGTGTAGTGCTGTAGGCCAGCGGGGAAGGCTCCAGATTTACATCCGGGGTCTGCCTGAATATGCAGGGTGCATCCCCAGCATGTCCGTGACCCTGGCTGGCTGCAGGACTCGGGGGAGGAGCACAGCACCTCCTCCACCAAGGCCCCATGGACGTGCATCTCTCTCTCTCTCAGGACGTAAGTGAAGAAGTAAACGTTTTACCAAAGGGAGACTTCATTAGAGTCATACTTGGCGTTCTCTAACTAGTGGTACTAGCAGGAAGCACTGTTGAGTATTAACTCCACGCCAAGCACTTCCTCTCATGGAATCCTCACGGCTGTGACACCCTGAAGCCAACTGAGTTTAAAGAGCTTGTCCCCCCAAAAAGTCACACACCTGGTACATAGTAAAAGCTCATAAAATAGTTACTGAGTGAATAAATGAGTGAGAAGCCAATAATAGAGAGGGCAAGACTCAAATCTAGGCTTTCTGGCTCCAAAGCCCCTGGTCTTCCTGTTCTATTCCAAGAAACTAGCTTTAGACAGTCAGGGTCAGTATTGGGAAAATGACTTGATTTTTTTTTTTTTTTTGAGAGGTTTTGCTATAGGGCGCGTGCGCTCACCAGACAGAGAGAGACAGAGAGACAGAAAGCAAGAAATCAGCCCCTGGGGGGTATGGCCATGCCACAATCCCTCCTCCTCCATTCTCTTCTTGGGATCTTGGGCACACACACACACATGCCCGGCATGAGTTTAAGCCACCAGGTCTGGGACTCGAACTGCGGTCGGTTACATGGGAGTCTAGTGACATAGCTAACTGCTGGTCCCGAGCTTTGGCTCTTCTACTCTGGATCCTCATCTATCCCCCCATGACCTGCCCACAGACATGTGTCACCTTAAACACCAGACCTGGCCAGGGTAGGAGATTAGACACAGAGGAGATGTCCATACAGTGAATCCTTTTCCATCCCGGCCAATCTTCCGTCAAGACCCCAGGATTGGGTTAGCTTATCAGAAGGTTCGGGAAAGGGTGGAGTCAGTCCCACATGCATAGAGTCAGGCTGTCTTATAATAAGTCCCTGTGTCTAAGCTACGTGGTCCTTTCTCCTGAACTTAGAGACGCTTACTCATGAGGGGATACATACCTGTGTGTGCGTGGTGGGTGTAGACCCATGTTCACATATATATACGCGTGTGTTATAAAACCCATCCCTTCCATGGTGGCCTCATAGCCTGCCCTCCGAAGTTCCCGCCCCACAGACACATACGGATATGTGCTCACAGCGGCCTTTCCCACTTGCTTTTCTCCTCCACGCCTAAAAACACGACGTCACCATCCAGCTAACGCTCACAACTGCAGGACGGGATTGCGTGCCATGTGTCTCCTCTGATTTTGAAGGAAGCTCTATGCCCTGGCAGCAGGAAACTTTTTTCTTTCTCAGAGCATGAATGCACAGATGTGTCTTCAGTGAGATACTAATGCCCCGCACACGGTAAGCTCTTAATTCATGCTCGCTATTAACATGATTATAGCTCATTTGTCCTCCCTGACCAGAGGGCATCCCTCCTTTTATCTGCAGCCCTCCTAGGGCCGGAAGTACAACTACCCACATCCACTCCTGCCAGGGGGCTGTGTGAGTGCGGTGCACGTGAAGGGCTCTCATGGGGTTAGAGGGCTCCCCACCATTGTCATCCACATCTCTCAGGAGGACAGAAATCTCGCATACGCCTGGCATGCAGGACTCATTCATATTTTCTCAAAGTCTCCGTAAAATAACTCTCAGATCTCTTTAGACATTGCATCTAAAACCTTAAACTTCAAAGAACATAAATCGTTTCCTAGATCTAGCCTTCGGCAGTTGACACCTTTTTTTCCAAATCAAATATGAGGCCAGGCCCACTGGCCAAGGCCCACCAGAGAAGTGATTTTTGCCATGACACTTGGTAACCCCAAGTCCTTTCTTCTGGCCCTGGTGGCCTACCCACCTAGCCAGGGATCATTTATGGGTTCTTGCCAGGCGCTGACATTCTAAACCAGGCCCACTTCTTCAGGTCAAACAAGATAGCGTTCGAGTTGGATGGATGCAGAGCACTTCGTGAGCAGGTGCAGAGGGCAGAGCGGGAATGAGAGAGAACGCAGACAACCTTTGCAAAGACTCAGGATTCTCCAGACAATATCTGTGCTTACATTGGCAGAAGCCATTTTTTTCCAGGGTCTGTGTAAACCCAAGGGTCTGTGTGTGGAGGTATATTAAGATTAAATTTTATTTGATTGTCTTTGAACAGCCAAGAGGGGGAAGGGGGGACTGTTTGGAATGAATACAGTCACAGAGGTTGGTGGTGGATTAAAAATTGGAATCCAACCCTGTCGACGTGTTTATTTGATTTCCACATTTTCCTACCTCCTGTATTCCCACTCCCTTCCCTTCCCCCCAGACAGACATAAATGATACCTTGATGGCTATTTCAGCTGCAACCCTATATATCCAGGGAAGCCTGAGCTCCTCAGCTGCCAGCCGACGCCGATCCCCTAATCCCAGAGGGACCAGCTGGCCACAGTTCTCAGGGCTGGCAGACCCCAAGTGCAGATTGGGCTTCTGCCGCCAGCAGATTCTGATCGTGGTCAGATCACTTAGCTTCTCTGGGTCTCGGCCTTAGTATAAGCTGCCCGCTTCCTTCCCATACACACTGCCCTGGATGGTAGTAAGAAGCGTCCTGAATCTCTTGAAAAACTATTTTGGAAATTCACCCTGCTAGTTCCCATTATGACTACCAGGTCAATGTACGGTCTTCGGGAGGATTTGCTGGTCTTGGGCGAGCCAGTCAGCTTCACCACTGGCCTGGGCAACTGTTTCGTTATTGGTCACCATGAGAAAGCGAGGATGGATCGGAGCAGTTCAGCTGTGCTGTGGGGTGCACGACCCATGATCACAACTGCAAAGACCATTCCCAGGCTGCTGGCTTGTCTGAGCATCTTGTGAGTACCAGACATACAGCCTGGTTTAAAACCGTAGCATCAGAGAGCAACAGCCGATGTCCAACCTGCTTAGAGTTCCAGAAGGTGGTGAGGGACATCTAGCATGTAGATAAAACCAAGAGACCCCCTCAAAATGGAGACTAGTTGATGATTTAAAGACACAGGCATAAATTCTGCTTAAGTTCGGGTCAACTCCCTTGTTCTCTGGGCCCTCCCAAAGCCAGAAACTCGGTTTGGTGGTCATTGTCTTCTTGGTGCCACTAAATTCTCTGGTAATCTGCGGGGATGTGTAATTATGCTGTAGTTAGTGATTGTTCACTAAGTAAACCCTTGGTGTAGTTACCATGTAAGTCAACGGTATTTACAGGATATTTTTTCTGCCTGTAACTCAAAGCCTTACCGAAACAAATTGGAATTGCCTTCTGGAGGCCGTTGTTATAAATTACAGACCCAACATCTGTCCACATCTGCAATGTCTAGACAGCCTGTCTCAGCTCCAAGAGAGGAGAGAGATGAACGGGGAAAGCAAGGAAGACGTGAGGAGCAGCAGGGCAAGTCTCAGATCCACATCGTGTTTCTCTTCAGAGGTTTACCCCGAGCCTGTTGGGCTGACTCCTGAAATGGACCTGAACCATCAGCAGCCCAAGGCCAAGCTCGGGAGAGTTCAAGGCCTGGAGGTCACCCCTGTCTGTGTGGATAGTGCAGTCACTTGCGTGGGGCTGAACCTCCATCTGAGAGGTTCTCAGAGGTCACCGTGGGGCCTGGAGGGTGGCAGTAACAAATACAGACGGACACTGACTGGTCGGGTCAGGAGAGTAGGCCACGTCTCCAAACTCCCCCACCCCCTCCCGCCCCACCTGGCTCGGCGTTCTGGAGTGGGGCGAGGTGTTCATCTGCCTACCTTTCCCGTGGTCCCTCTCCTGCACCCACGGTAAGGAGCCTGCCCGTCAGCTGAGTGATTGTATTTTTTTCCAGTTCCTAGCACAAACCTTCTCATTTATATGTAAAGCAGCCATTAGTCATAGCTCCGTTCCCACACACTGCCTGATGTACAATCACATTTTGCAGCGGATGAATCTTTCCACACAGCTGCTCTGCTATGAATAATCCGTCTCCAGGCCCATAAATCAGAAAAAAATCATGCACCTCGTTCGCCTGATCCTTACACAAAGTCATATATTTTACATGAGGACGAGCTAAATATTCATGAGTCTTAAAGGCTTTTTTCATAGGCACTTGTTGGGGTCGCTTTCTACTTATTGGGGGGATATCAAGGTTGTATTTAGGAGAATCAGGGGTTTTAAAGAGGAAGTGGAGGAGGGAGAGAAAATGTGTGTGTGTGTGTGTGTGTGTGTGTGTGAGCGTGTGAGAGCGAGCAAGAGAGAGAGAGACAGAAAAGAAAAAATAGAAAGAGAGATTGATGGAGATTCCAAGCTTATCTCGGAGTCTAGGAGTCACATGGGACAAAGGATGCTCTATGAGGTCTTAAAAACGTGATAAATACTTGCTCACCTGAGATTCCATCCTGCTTAGAGCCAAGACTGCCTCCCTGACCTTCAAGGTCATTTCATGAACCTTTGCCCTCTGAACAACAGAGCAATGAGTTTGACCCTTCTCTGTCGGAAGGTGTCTGAGATCCCTACCTGGACTTGATAAAAACAGAATTTGGGGTGGAGAGGGGAACAGTGGGGCCGTCAGCAAATGTGAAGGAAACCACCCCGATGCTAACAAAGCCTTCTACCTACTCAGTTCAAGGCCTCTCAAACCACAGTGGCTCAGTACTGCACGTGTACGCTGTTCCTGTTCCAGACACCTACGCGCTATAGCTTTTCTAACTCTGCTTTAGCTCTCCCGTGGGCTATCTTTCCACCGGTCCTCTGAGCTTCTCAGGCCCTCTGCCCCCAACTCTCCTCTCTCTAAGGCTTCTTCTCGGATGCCCTGTGTGTCCTGCCAGGGCTGCTTTCCCTGGACAGCTCCTCAAACACTCCCCTTCCTTCAGAATGCAAAATCTGACGGCTCCAGGAAGCTTCCTGCCACTAAGTAGAGGAGGGAGAGTTACTTGCTTCGCAGTGTGAGCCCCACACTCCCACCTTCCCCGGCTAACCCACTCATCATCCCAACCCCTCTGCTGGCAGGTGCTTTTTCATTCGACTCTGGCACTCGCTCAGCATTTGTCTGTGTGCTCAGCGGCGCTGTCTGTCTGACTCAGGAACGCCACAGTCTGCCGCGGTGATGACAACGCGTCTGCACTTCCCTCCACACGGCAGACCATTCTTCTTCCTGGGTTTTACTGACAACATGAAGAACACATTTCTAGATGGAGATGGCTTGGATTTAGCTCTAGATCTGGAAACACGCATAAACCTTCAGACCGTTTTAGCCTTCAGAGGATAATGATAACTCCTTGGGTTCGAGTAGCTGTCCTCAGATGAAGAAATGTATCAAAATCTAACAGCACCTCAGTGGCTTACTTAAAGCCACTTCTCTGTTTAACACATGGACAAACTGAGTTATAATCTTGGCAAACTAAATACTTTTTCAGATCAGGTTGCGGTGTGGCAGGAACAAAACTGGAACATTACAGAAGGTACTGGGTTCATATCCTGGGGCCTCCCTGTGCACAGTGGGAATGCACGTATGCCCATGGTCCGGGCTGTTGAGACTGATCATGCCATAAAGACTCTATTGGGGATGATTGTCTCTTTCTTTCTCCCTGTTTCTCTCTCTCTCTCTCTCAGAAGAAATAAATTAATAAAGTTTTAAAAAACATTAAATTAGGACCTGGGGCCAGCAGGTGGCATGGTGGTTAAAGCCCTGGATTTCCACATAGACGACCACAGTTCAAGTTCTGGACTTGTTGGCTTGAAAATCACACTGGGCATGTGCCCAAGATCCCAGAAGGAGAATGAAGGACAAGGAACTGTGGCATGGACATTCCCCCAGAGAACGAATTCTCACTTTCCCTCTCTGGTGAGCACATGTGCCCTATGACAAAAAACCTAAAAATAAAATAAAATAAAATAAAAATAGGGCTGATTCCATAGCCTATTGGTTAAGGGAGTCAGATTCCACAGGGCTGACTATAATTCAAATCCCAGCCCTGGTGGCTTGATATACATGCTGGGCACATGTGTGTGCATGCTCAAAATTCCAACAGGGTGGAGAAATGGAGGAGAAGCGGTGGTGATGTGACCATGCCCCATCAGGGGGTGCTCTCTGCCTCTTCCTCCTCTCTGTCTCTCTCTGGTGAGCACATGAGCCCTCTGGCAATTAAAAAAAACCCAAAAATTTAAAAATGTTTGCTTTCTCAAAGTCAAAACAAGAGGTGATGGCAGGGGCGTCACTGAGTGTCATGGTGGTCAAGGTGCTGGGACCATCAGGTGGCATAGTTGTTAAGGGTGCTGGACTTCCACTTGGTCGACTGCAGTTCAAGTCCCGAACCTGGTGGCTTGCTATCTTACTTTCTGTCTCTCTCTCACTCTGTCCCTCTGTGGTCAAATTAAAATAAATAAATTAATCAATTAAAATAACTTTAAGAAAAAAAAAAGGTGCTGGACTCCCACATGGCCAACCACAGTTCAAGTCCTGGACATGGTGGCTTGAAAGTCATACTGGGTTGGGGGCCATCAGGTGGTGTAGTGGTTAAGTCGCTAGATTCCCACATCATTGACTATGGTCCAAGTCCTAGACCTGGCATCTTGAAATTGACATGTGCATGTGCCCAAAATCCCAAGGGGAGAATAGAGGAGAAGAGATTGCTGTGCGGTTGTCCCCCTGGGGAGTGATTTCTCACTTTCCCTCTCTCTGTCTCTCTCTGATGATTGCATGCCCCCTATGGGAAAACAAACAAACAAACAAACAAACAAACAGAAATTAAAGGAAAAAAAAAAAAAAGAGGTGATGGCAGAAAGCTGCTAGTACATCGAGCTGACTTCTGCAGTTTTGACTCTGGGTGTCAAGCTTTTTCCATCAACCTCGGGGCCAAAGGCCAGAGGTCAAAGCCCTTCCCCATTCTGCCAAGTTGCGTGGGCTTACCTGTCGTTCTGCTGTCCCTTGCTCTCCCTGCTCTCAGCCCACTTTTGCTAACATTCAGAAAGAATTAAGTCAAAGAACTGCCAGAGAGGAGGAAAAAAGTCCAAACAATCACAGATGGCAGTCTCGCAAACTTAATTTAAAATCATTCTTTATTATCCAAAATATTAAAATTAAAGCTATAATGCCCAAAGGAAAACGCAGATGAAAACCCCCAACGTTGCACAGCCTCTTCCTCAGGGGGTCCCAGAAACACTGAGCGAGAATGCTTTTGAAAAGAAAGCAGGAGTGCAGGAGCAGAGAGCCAGCTGTAGATCATTGAGCCAAACACTCGGTGACTGACCCAATCAGCTTCCCTTAAAGCCAAACACCAACTGTTTCATATGCAATTAATGATTGCCCTGGCAAATTAAAGTGCATCAAGTCATCACAGGCATCGTTGAATGAGAAGACACACAGCAGTCACAGGTACCTCATCCCTGGCATCTACATAATGACATTACCCGGCTAATCTAGGCTCAGAGATTTAATTCTACAAAACACCATGCACTAAATATTTATATTCATAAAAGGGCTAAGAAAAAAAAAGAAGAAGAAAACAATGCCCATGAGCTCCTCTCCATTTATCTAGAATAGGCTGCAGGCCTATTTACTGGGGTCTATGGTTGAAAGAGAAGGGCATCGTCACGTGTCAGTGGGCTTTCAGGGTCCCTGCACCTCAGCACCATCCTTCTGAGGGCTTCACTGCTGCACTGGGTCCTTAGAGGTCCCCAAGAAAGGGCAAAATCCTTCCTTCTCTAGAGATGCCAAAGCAGAACAGGAGGCCCCTTCCTGGGTCCGGGCTGAGAATGAGTGGGTAAAATGAAACAATTTCTGTTCCTCCTTCTTTGGCACAGAAAAGCCAAGTCCAGAGAGGGACCAGGGTCTGCTATCATCGTTCTTTATATATTCCATATTCTCATTTGTGGATACAGTCCTGGTTTTGAATGCTATCACACTTGAACTGTAAAATAGAAGAAGGCCTCTCCAAAGAATCGTAAATAAATCAACACTATGGGCTAGATGGTGGCACAGGGGTTAACAGTGACACCCTGCAAGGCTGGCCCACGTGGGAAAGTTCAGGATTCACATCTGGAGACCTTCCTGAGGAAACTGGACATTTGAACACGTATGATCCGAGCTGGCTGAAGCTGGGGGTGGATTGCAACATCAAGACCCTTTTAGGGATGTTCTCTCTCTATCTCCTCAGTCATGGAAGAAATAAATAAATCTAAAAAATAAATAAACTAGGCCAGCAGGTGGCATGGTGGTTAAAGCACTGGACTCCCACATAGTCAACCATGATTTGAGTCCAGGATCTAGTGGCTTACTTTCTCACTTTCCCTCTCTTTCTGTCTCTCTCTTGTGAGTGCACGTGTCCTATATCAAAATTTAAAAAATAATAATAAATAAATAAATAAACCAATACAGATGGTTTATTTAATTAATTTTCTTTGGCATTTTGGATTTGTCTTGATTTCCTCCACTGAAGTCTATTTTTTGAGAGAGAGATTTTTGCTATGGGGCACGTGCGCTCGTCAGAGACACAGAGACAGAAAGTGAGAAATCAGCCCCTGTGTGGATGGCCATGCTGCAGTCCCTTCTTCACTGTTCTCCTCTCAGGATTTTGTGCACACACACACACACACACCCGGTGTGAGTTTTAAGCTGCGGGGTCCAGGACTTGAACCGTGGTCGATTATGTGGGAGTCCAGCAATGTAACCATTATGCCATCTGCTGGTCCCTAAAGTCTCATTTTGAGCTTATGGCCCTCCATTAAATGTTCCCCTGTCAGCACACTGCTGGGCATGTGAGACCCAGACTCTGAGTGACTCGGCCTAGCTGCTCTCCCCGTGGGATTGTCAGAATCATTTCTGGGTCCATCCTGGAGACTGCTCTCCTCTCCCCACTGGTATTCAAACCCAAGTCTTTGGATCCAGCCCCCTCAGCCCTTCTCTCTCCCTGGCAGAAAATGCAGGAGATGGCGCCTATCCGTTCCCTGTGCAACCGTGACTTGGAGCCTTCAGCAACTTTTCTAGCACTCCGCATGTTATAATCAAGACGGGATCAGCTAATAAAAATTACATTGGTTACCATCCAAAAAGATTAACCAGCCTTAAGGGTTTCATGGCTATGCATTACACTTTTCAATTTTCCTACAATTAAGCTAACAACAAATAATATTGACAAATAAACTGCCAGCTCCGCTAGCTGAGGCCCTGCTGTGGGAAGGGAGGGTGGTTCTGTAAGTCTGGCTATTGCCTACTCGTGGGTCCAGCCTGTGAATTCCAGTGTACGTGGGCTGCTTAAGTGGAAGGACAACAGGATTGGTTACTGACCTCACTGAAAAAAAAAAAAAAAGAATGTAGGTTGGGCCCAGCAGGTGGCATGGTGGTTAAGGCATTGGACTCCCATGTGGATAACCATGGTTCAAGTCCTGGGCCCAGAGGCTTGAAACTCACGCTGGATATGTGTGGATGTGTGCCCCAAATTCCAGAAGAATGGAGGAGAAGAGACTGTGGCATGGCCATCTCCCTGGAAGGTGATTTCTCACTTTGCCTCTTACTGTCACTCATTGTCTCTATCTCTCTGACAAGCACAAGTGCCCTATGGTTAAAAAAAAAAAAAATGAAGGGGGATGCAGGCTCCTAACCTAGAGGTTAAGGGACTGAATCTCACATGACTGACCACGGTTTGAGCCCCAGGCCTGGCAGCTTGAAACTCATGCTGGGCACGTGTGCCCAAAATTCCAGGCGAAGAATGGAGGAGAAGGGATGGCAGCATGGCCAGCTCTCTGGAAGGTGATTTCTCATTTTCCCTCTCACTGTTTCTCACTGTCTCTCTCTGTCTCTCTGGCAAGCGTAAGCGCCCTGTGGCAAAAACATTAAAAAAGAAAGAAAGAAAGAAAGAAAGAAAAAGAAAGAAAGGAAGGAAGGAAGAAAGAAAGAAGGGAGAGTAGGCTCCTAGCCTAGGGACTGAAGGACTGAATCTCGCATGGCTGACCAAGGTGTGAGCCCCAGTCTTGGCAGCTTGAAACTCATGCTGGCATCTGTGCATGCCTGACCCAAATCCTGCTAGGCTGGAGAAATGGAGGAGAGGAACTGGTCCTACTGGGGAGCGCTGTTTCTCTCTCTCTCTTTCTCTCAGGTGAGTGCAAGCACGCTCTGGCATTAAAAAAAAAAAAAAAATCAAGGACCTGGACAGTAGTGCAGTGTAAAAGGCAATATTCTGAGAGGCTGGGCCACATGGGAAGGCTCCAGGTGTGTGTAGAGACCTCCCTGAGTGTGCGGGGCACTCACACACCCGTGATTTGGGGCTGGCTGAAGCTGGGGGTGGACTACAGCTTGAAGACCCTGTTGAAGCCCAGCCTGGTGGTGCAGGTGGCAGCATACTGAACTGCAGTGATGGAAGTCACATGCCAACCTGTTTGAACCCCAAGTCTAGCCAGCTTGAAGCATGCCAGGTGCATGTGAGCAAGCCCAAGATATTAGAGCTGGAGAACTGGAGGACGAAGGTTGTACCGTGATAAGATCCTGTCAAGGGTCTCCTCTCTCTCTGTCTCTCTCTCAATGAACAAACATAAAAAAAAAAGACTTAAAGTAAGATGAAATGACAATGCCTGCTCTCCTGAAACCTCCAAGAAATGATCCTAGTTTCCACTGATTGCTAGAGATAATGGGTTAAGGAGCCCTATGCTCCCACCCGGCACAACTATATCAACCTATTAATTAATTAATTTAGAATCACAAATACAGGGCCTAAAATAACTTAGACCAACCACTAGCAAAATGTGGGGGCAGTTAAGACCAAGAATCTCACTGGAAACTCTCTACACAGATGGTGATAGAAATCTCTGGAAGCCAGACCCAGCACTTGCCTGGCTTCTCTTGCAGTGGAGAGGGCAGATGAAACTGGAGGAAGGAAGGTTTTGAAAGAGGATGAGGGTTTTCCAGAAACTGTAAGCTGCAACAAAGCTAAGGCCTTCTCTAAGTTACTCCTCTAGTTGTTTCTTTAAAAATTTTAATTTGACCAGAGAGACACACACATAGAGAGAGAGGGAAAGTGAGAAAGCAAGTCACCAGGTTCAGGACCTGAACCATAATCAAGCCACTTGACTATGGTGGGAGTATCCAGTGCCTTAACCACCATGCCACTTATTGGTCCCCACTTCTCTTGTTGGTTCTATTACTCAGTGTTGGGGACAAAACTAGCAGGAGGGAGGGCTAGGTGGAAAGGACCACAAAGGGAACATTGTTATTCTCATCATTTAATGAGTTCACTACGTGCCAGCCACTGGGGTCAGCACTTCCATGCATTACTCTATCTAATCCTATGAGGTGCATCCTATTATCTATCTCTATTCTACAGATGAGGAAATCACGGCATAGAGAAATTACATAACTGGCCCAGGGATCAAATCCAGGTGCTACGCTTTAAACATGTTCTCAAAGTTTGTGTTGAAAATTTAATCCCCAACACAACGCTGAGAGGTGAGGTCTTCACGAAGTGATGAGGTCAGGTGGGCTCTGCCCTAGTGATTAGATTAATGCTGTTTATCTCAGGAGCCGGTTCCTGATAGAAACATGAGTTTACCCCCTTTCTGTCTCTCTTGCCCTTCCACCTTCTGTCACAGGATAAGACAACAAGAAGGCCTTTGTCAGGTGAGAGCCCCTCAACCTCGGACTTCCTAGCTTCCAGAACTGTGAGAAATGAGTCTGCATTCATTATAAATTACCCAGTCTCATGTACAGTATTTTGTTGTAGCAACGCAAACTGGACTAAGACAAAAGGTTTTCATTCTAGAGCCCAAACCAGTGAGAATTACCAAATGGCTCTAAGTATGAAACATGTTGTTCCGTGGCACGATCTGAATTCTGATTTAAGTTAGAGACAAGACCTGTTACAGCAGACTCATGTTCACTTAGACACTACATTCGAACTTCACTAACATCAACAACTAATTGATAAGAACTCTGAATTCCAGGCTGCTTGTAAAATGCAGATTCACAGATCCCACTCAGTGCTCTTGATCAGAATCTCAGCATCTGGGCTCACATGTCTAAAGTTTAATATGCTCTTCAGCCGATTCTCAGGCATCCGAAACTGGAAAGCCACTGGTGTGAACTATGAACATTGCCCTCAAACTGTTTCTAGCAACCCGAACTCCCTGCCATGGCAGGCAGGCCTTCGTTCATCTGGCCATGGGTGGCCCTCACCTGCTCTCTCCCTGTATCTTTAGTCTCACACCTGCAGGCCCATTCCTTCCTCCTTCCTTTGTTCCCATTCCCCTGGGCCCTACCCTCACCTATGCTTTGCCCTCCATTCCCTGCCTGTTTTTACACTTCTGGGTCTACTATGTCCTCTTTCTCTCTTCTCTCTCTCTTTTTTCTTCTTAAAGATTTTGGTCAAAGGGTGCATGTGCTTGCCAGAGAGACAGAGAGAGACAGAGAGAGGAAAAGGAGGACATCACCCCTTCTCCTCCATTCTCCTCTTGGGATTTTGGGCACACAAGCACATGTACAAGGCATGATTTTCGGGATGCTGATTTGAGACTCAAACCATGGTCAGCCTTGTGGGAATCCAGCTCCTTAACCACTACACCACCTGTTGACCCCGTTCTTTCTTTAACGTAATTTTCTTTCTTTCCTTTTCCTATTTTTTGGTGTTTTGTTTGTTTACTTGTTTTATAGGGCTCATGTGCTCGTCAGGGAAAGAAAGAGAAAGTAAGAAATCACTCCTCGGGACCAGCAGTTAACATAATGGCTATGTCGCTGGACTCCCACATAGTCGACCATGGTTCAAGTCCTGGACCCGGCGGCTTAAACTCACGCTGGGCGCGTGCGTGCCCAAGATCCCTGAGAGGAGAATGGAGGAGAAGGGGTTGTGCATCCCCCCTGGGGGGTGATCTCTCACTTTCTCTCTGTCTCTCTCTGTCTGTCTGGCGAGCGCACACGCCCTATAGCAAAAACCTCTGCAATTAAAAAAAAAAAAGAAATCACTCCTCAGAGAGATGATCACACCACAATTCTTCTCCATTCTCCCCTTGGGATTTCTGCACACATGCACTCCTGGCATATTTTTCTTTTTTTTTCAAAAATTTTTTCAAAGAATTATTTTATTTAATTTTATTCACCATCATTTTATTATTATTTTAATTTGACCAGAGAAATACAGAGAGAGAGGAAAAGTGAGGAATCAAGCTGCCAGGTCCAGGACTCGAACCATGGTCAGCCATGTGGGAGTCCAGCGCCTCAACCACCATGCTACATGCCAACCTGGCTCCTAGCATATTTTTCAAGCTGCCGGGTTTAGGACCCCAGCTGAGCAGTCAGCGGTGTGGGATCCAGCCACCTTGACCTTCACACCACTGACTGACCTTGTCATTTTTATTTAAGTACAAAATACAAACAGAAAAGTAACAGAATAATAAGCATACAGCTCAATGAATTTTCCCAAAATGAGTGCACTCATGTAATCCGCATGAAATCTTTCTCTCGCTCTCTGTTTTGAACACAAATTTGACTTTAAATAGCACTGAAGAGTAATTTAAGTCTTTAGTTTCTGAAAGGGACAACAGAAAGGGGAAATTCAACCATGCATCACTTCTTAAAGACGTTTCCTTACAGAAGTTTCTCTCCACTTAAGTCTTCCTCCCTTCTTTTTCTTTCCTTCCTTCCAGAAATATGAGGGCACTTTGACATGTTTGTGGAACTACGGAATTCAAGAACAAGTTTATTTTCGTGCAATGCACTTTTTAAAGAATTATTTACTTAACTTTTATTATTATTATTATTATTATTTTGAAATTGTTATTTTGCTATAGGGCACATGTGCTCACCAGAGCGAGAGAGAGAAAGTGAGAAAGCAAGCCACCAGGTCTGGGCCATAATCGCCACGTCACCTGCTGGCCCTGGTGCGATGCAGTTTTGAAACCCATGCATAGATTTTTCGTAGCATGTATTTCCCTGAAATGATTGAAGACCCTGCCCTCCACTCATTGCGCATCTACCACATTCAGTGCTGGAGAAATCATGGTGACTGGGTTAAATCTGGTTTCTGCTCTCAGGACCCTTAACAGGTTCCTAGCGGGGAGACAGAGAAGACACGTATGCACGTAAGAACTGTAAATTGTGACGAGTGCTCTGAGGGTGGAAGTGGAGGCTCCAGGTGCCTAAGGGAGGAGGGGCAGCCAGCCAGGCGAGGAGGGAAGAGCAGCTTGGGCAGGAGCAGCCAGGGCAGAGGCTCTGAGTGGGACACTGCTTAGCTCGCGGGAGGACTTGGCTGTCCTCTGACTTTGGTGGCCTCTCTTCAGCCCCCTTCCTCCCCCTTCAGAATCTTTTCTTTTCCACCGGAAGCCCTTTACTCCGTCCGCCTCACCTTGAAATTGTTATTTTGCTATAGGGCACATGTGCTCACCAGAGCGAGAGAGAGAAAGTGAGAAAGCAAGCCACCAGGTCTGGGCCATAATCGCCACGTCACCTGCTGGCCCTGGTGCGATGCAGTTTTGAAACCCATGCATAGATTTTTCGTAGCATGTATTTCCCTGAAATGATTGAAGACCCTGCCCTCCACTCATTGCGCATCTACCACATTCAGTGCTGGAGAAATCATGGTGACTGGGTTAAATCTGGTTTCTGCTCTCAGGACCCTTAACAGGTTCCTAGCGGGGAGACAGAGAAGACACGTATGCACGTAAGAACTGTAAATTGTGACGAGTGCTCTGAGGGTGGAAGTGGAGGCTCCAGGTGCCTAAGGGAGGAGGGGCAGCCAGCCAGGCGAGGAGGGAAGAGCAGCTTGGGCAGGAGCAGCCAGGGCAGAGGCTCTGAGTGGGACACTGCTTAGCTCGCGGGAGGACTTGGCTGTCCTCTGACTTTGGTGGCCTCTCTTCAGCCCCCTTCCTCCCCCTTCAGAATCTTTTCTTTTCCACCGGAAGCCCTTTACTCCGTCCGCCTCACCGTGCACAGAACATCCCAGCTTCCCTTTCAGGTGGAGCAGTGTTTCACCCGCGCTTGTGACTGACCTTTTACCATCACTGCTCCAACAATCCCTGAGCCCATCACTGTCTCCTTCTCACTGGCGTAATATAAACGCCAACATAGTCATCAATATAAACCCCAGATTCTCAGTGAGATAGAAAAGGGGAAACAGTGGTGAAATTGCACTATGATTTTTTTTTTTTTTTTTTTTTTTTTTTTTTTTTTTTTTTGCTCGGGGGCTCATATGCTAGAGAGACAGAAAGTGAAAAATTACCCTCCGGGGACATGGTCACACCACAATCTCTTCTCCTCCATTCTCCTCTTGGGATTTTGGGCACACTTGCGCATGTGTCCAGAGTGAGTTTCAAGCCTCTGGGTCCAGGACTCAAACCATGGTTGACCATGTGGGAGTCCAGCACCTTAACCATTATGCCATCTGCTGGCCCCGTACTTTCTTTTTTTTTTTTTTCTTTTTTCTCTTGGTCCCAGAGATGTTAGAGTAGGATTTCTCCTGCTTACTCTTTGAAATGAACCCTGTCTGTCCTCAATAGGGCTGTGTTGAAGCCAAGTCCCTGAGCTGCCCGTCTCTGGTTCTCAGTTATCACTGCGGGAATCACAAAGGCGCTCTGTGCAGGACTCAGAGGTTTACAATCAATTCTCTCATTGGTGGTTTGAGCAGCCACACTGCCTTGTTCCCAAGGTAACCCTGGCATGGATCCCCTGGCATTGAAGGGAGGTGGCAGCGCCATCCATGCCCCAGAGGGCTGGCCGTGAGCCACCCTCACTCTCCCCTAGGAATGATGCATGCGAACATTTTACAAACACGTGGAGGAGCAAGCGCGGCCCCTCACCTCTGCAGCCTGACTTTTCCTGCCAGTGTCGTGAAGGGCCTCGATGCCCTCACACCTTCTGCTTGCCTTCCTCTCTTTTCCACCTCCACCCCCAGCCCAGTCTGAGACCCTCTTTCAAACCCGTCTGTCTTCCACAGTCCAGCCCAGTCTCTGGAAGACTCTCAGCCAGTTTCCCTGCGATGGTGTTGGGTGAACTAGGAGAATGTTGGGAGGCGAACACGCCTACACAAGTCATCTGAAGAGCTGATCTCAGAGAGCAGACGAATAGTTACTAGAGACTGGGGAAGGGGTGGAGAAGGGAAGCTGGAGAGAAGGTGGCCAGTGGGTACAGAGTTACAATGAGACAGGAGTAAGGTCTGGTGTTTTCTCTACAAAATGAAAAGCTTTTTTAAAAAGTAAGTTTCCTTTAATATATATATATATATATATATAAATGGGCAGTGGACATGTGTGCTTACCAGAGAAAAAATGAGGGAGAGAGGGATCGCTGGGTGGCATGGTAAAGGCAGCGGGATTCCACATGGTTAACCCACATGACCTACTGCAATTTGAATCCTGGACCTGACAGCTTAAGAAACACACTGAGGGGTGGGGAGAACAGCAGGTGATGTAGTGGTTAAAGCCCTGGATGACCACGGTTCAAGTCCTGGACCCAGGACTTGAAACTCACGTGGAACACATATGCCTGCATGCCCAAAATCCCGAGAGGAGAATGAAGGAGAAGGAATTGCAGCATGCCCCCCCCCCCATACACACACACATGCACATCACAGAGGAATGGTTTCTCACTTTCTGTCTCTCTCTCTCTGTCTCTCCAGCGACCACACACCATATAGCAAAAGTCTCTCCAAAAAAAAAAAAAAAAAAAGGGGGGGGGGAAGAAGGAAGAAAAGGAAAGAAAAGAGAAAAGAAAAACGAAACAAAACATACTGGGTCAAGGCCAGCAGGTGGCGTAGTGGCTAAGGTGCTAGACTCCCACATGGCTGACCATGGTTTGAATCCTTGACCTGGCAGCTTCAAAAATCACACCAGGCACATGTGCATACATACCTAAAATCTTGAGAGGAGAATGAAAGAGAAGGAATTGCAGCATGGCTGTTCTCCCTATGGGGTGATTTCTCACTTTCCCTCTGTCTCTCTCCAGTGAGCACATGCACCCTATGGCAAAAACTCAAGAAAAAAGAGAGAGAGAGAGAGACAGAGAGAGAGAGAGAGAGACACCAGGTTCCTGGGGAAAATGGAGAAGAGAGAATTACGGCATGACCATTCCCTAGGAAGGATGCTTTCTCACTTTGCCTCTCTTTTTCTGTCTCTCTCCAGAGAGTGCACGTGCCCTCTGGGGGGAAAAAAAATCCAGAAAAATGAAGAGAGAAGGCACTTCCCAATGGGGCATGGCCATGCAGCCATTCTTTCCCCTCCGTCTCCTCATCCCTTCAGAATTTGGGCATGTGCATGCACATAGGCCAGCCATATTTTTCAAGTTGTTGGGGTTAGGACTCAAACCACGCTTGGCCATGTGAGTGCTGGCTTTGTATGCACAGCTCTTAATCACCATGCCATGAGGGCCAGCTCTTGACACGGAACACTGAATAACATTGACAAATGTTATTCATGGGGGTAGCGGGTGACATGGTGTTCGGGGCGCTGTATTCCCACCTGGCCAATTGTGGTTCAGGTCCTGGACCTGGCAGCTTGAAAATAACACCAGGTATGTGTGTGCCCAAGATCCCAGGAAGAGACTAGAGGAGAAGGGATTGTGGCATGGCCAGCCCCCCGGGAGGCGATTTCTCACTTTCTCTCTCAGCGTCACTCTCTGGTGAGCACACGCACTCTGGAAAAAAAAAAGTTATTTATTTCTTCTACGAGCGAGTGAGCAAGAGCAAAACAGTCCCACCAGCATGGTCCTAACATTGCGACCCATTTCCAGCCTTGGCCAGGCCCCAGTCACGGGCAAGTGTGTGCCAGGCACATGCAGGAGGCTCTGGACAACCAGGAACGTAAAATGGAAAACTTCTCGAAGGTCGGGCCCTTGTCTTTCCTATTTGCAGAGCTAGAGACACACGGTGAGTGTTCAATACTCACTCCTAGGGCTACCCCCAACCTTGGTCTTTCTCAAATGACATTTTTGGGACAGAGGGGAGATCAAACGAAAAGTAGCTTTGGATGATATAAAGGCCTGGGAAATGATAGCAGGCAGATAAAGGAACCATCTACCTGAGGAGTCGTAGTGGCGCTGTCTGGACAAAAGCCACAGCGCCCACGACCCTTAGCAACTGAAGTCTACGAAATGAAGTGTGATGAGCAGAGATCATGGAAAAAGCATTGTCAGCACAGAAGGCTGAAAACGGATTCATCTCCCCAACTGGGAGAAACATGTAGCAAATGCATGACCGAAGTGAATACTCTTTTTGTTTGTTAAGACGAAGGTTTCTGCACTGGATACTATGTCAGTCAAGAAGAGACGCTATCACTCCATTTGAATTTGGGAGTTGGATGACCTGAAAGAGAATCCTGGCTCCTAAGACGCTGCAGAAATGACCGAGAGTGACTCCCAAGGCGAGGCTGTAAGAGATACTGGGGTTCCTGCCTTATGCACTAGGATCACTTAGTCTGGGGACATCAGCCACTAGGCTGCGAGGGTGCCTTAAGCAGCCTGAGACTGGGGGGTTGGGGGAGCCCTGTGTCAAGATCCTTTAGGGAGTGCTATCTCTCTGTCTCTCTTGCTTATGGAAGAAATAAACTTTTAAAAAATCAAATAAATCCAGATTAATATTCTATAAATTAATTGGCCTGGACCAGCTGGTGGTGTGGTGGTCGAGGCAGCTAGATCCCAATGACTGAATATGTGGTTCAAGTCCCAGCTTGAAAAACATCCTAGGCGTGTGTGTGTGTGCATGCCCAAAATCCTAAAAGAAGGGAGAGATGGAGGAGAAGGAATTGTGGTGTGATTATTCCCCATGGGGTGGGGAGATGCTTTCTCATTTTTCCTCTCTCTGTCTCTCTCCAGCGAGTGCACATGCCCTCTGGCAAATTAAAGAAAAATAATCACACCAGACCTTTATATCATCTGGCAGATAACATAGTAGTTAAGGCACTGGACTTCTACATGGCCTACTGTGGTTTGAGTCCTGGACCCGACAACTTGAAACTCACGCCAAGTGCATGTGTGTATGTCCAAAATCCCAAGAAAGGAACAGAGGAGAAGGGATTGCAATGTGGCCACCCCCGACCCAGAGGGCGATTCCTTACTCTCCTCTCTCTGTCTCTCTCCAATGAGCACATGCATCCTAAGACAAAAGAAAAGAAGAGAAAGAAGGAAAAGAAAGTCAAGGTCATGAAAGTTAAAGAAAGGGGGGGTTGGTGGGACCAGCAGTTAGCATAATGGCTATGTCGCTGAATTCCCATGTAGTCGACTACAGTTCGCGTCCTGGACCCAGTGACTTAAACTCACGCCAGGCACGTGTGCATGCGTGCCCAAGATCCTGAGAGGAGAATGGAGGAGAAGGGATTGTGGCATGGCCATCCCCCCTGGGGGGAGGTGATTTCTCTCTTTCTGTCTCTCTCTGCCACAATCCCTTCTCCTCCATTCTCCTCTTGGGATCTTGAGCACGCACGCACACGCGCCCGGTGTGAGTTCTAAGCCACCGGGTCTGGGACGTGAACAGCGGTCGACTACATGGGAATCCAGCGACATAGCCATTACGCAAACTGCTGGTTCCCCCAAAGAGCTATTATTGAGAACTATAACAGTTGTCTCTGAATTGGAGACTCCTGTTGCTAAAGGACATTATTAGGATAACTGACAAAACTTGAATGCAGTCTGGAGATTACAGAGCAATTTTGTATCAGTGTTAATCTCCTGATTTTGATGGTTGAATACTATTAATATAGAATGCACTTGTTTAAATGTGGGGGCCGGCAGGTGGCATGGTGGTTGGAGCTCTGGACTCCCACATGGCCAACTATGGTTCAAGTCCCAGACCTGACAGCTTGCTTTCTGGGACCAGCCGATGGTATAATGGTTACGTAGCTGGACTCCCATGTAGTCAACCACAGTTTAAGTCCTGGACCCAGTGGCTTAGACTCATGCCGGGCGTGTGTGCGTGTGTACCCAAAATTATGAGAGGAGACTAGAGAAGGGACTGTGGCATGGCCATCCCCCCCTGGGGAGTGATTTCTCACTTTCTGTCTCTCTGGCAAGCACATGTGCCCTGTAGCAAAAATATCTCTAAAGAAAAAAAAAGAATGTGCTAGGGAAAGTATTTGGGAGTTTGGGCTCTGGGATTTTAGGATGGCACTTTACTCTCAAATGTTTCAAGGAAAAAACATTTTTATGACATTTGCAAGTTTTCTGGAAGTTGAAGTGTTTTTTTCTTTTCTTTTCTTTTCTTTTTTTGTGGTATTTCTTTGTTTTTTCTTTAATTGCAAGAGGGTATGTGCACTCACCAGAGAGAGAGAAAGCATCCTCTAATGGGTATGTGGTCGCACTACCCCTCTTTCTCCATCCTGTTGGGATTTTGGGGCAAATATGCTCATGTACCCATTGGGCTTGCCTTTTTTTTTTTTTTTTATTTTTTTTAAGAGGTTTTTTTTTAAAAAAAAGGCCACGCCGCAATCCCTTCTCCTCCGTTCTCCTCTCAGGATCTTGGGCATGCATGCACACGCGTCCGGTGTGAGTTTAAGCCACCGGGTCTAGGACTTGAACTGGTCGACTACATGGGAGTCCATGACATAGCCATTATGCCAACTGCTGGTCCCAGTCATCTGCCATTTCCTATAAGCCTGCATTTATTTATTTATTTATTTATTTATTTATTTATTTATTTATTTATTTAAATTTTCTATAGTGTATGCACTTGCTGGAGAGAGACAGAGAGAGAGGTAAGGTGAGAAAGCATCCCCCCAGGGGAGATACCCACACCACAGTCCCCTCTCCTCCATTTTTCTCTCAACTTTCCGGACATACATGTGCACACACCCAGCGTGTCACCCAAGCCACCGGGTCTGGGACTTTCCTCATGCTGTTGGCCACATGGGATCCACCTGCCCCAAGCACCATGCCACTTAGCTGGCCCACCCTGCATCTGGATGCCACACTGAAAACAAACAAAACAGAAGCATGTGCCCACACCCGCGAAGACGAAGTGCTAACAATCAAGTCAAATAGTAAGCGAAGTTTAAAGGCAGCTCGTCTTTACCTCGAGAGCACAGTTCGGGTGTTGTGAGCCTTCCCTGTTCCCTGGACAAAGGTGGCTCTGCAGGCTACCCCAGACTTCTCTGCGTCCTCACCTAACGCGCTTGTTATGATGCACCGCAGGTTGGTTGTTTTAAGAATTATTTAACTTTATCTGTTATTATTATTTTAATTTTCCTATAGGGTACATGAACTTGCCAGAGAGAGAGAGAGAAAGAGAGAGAGGGAAAGTGAGAAAGCAAGACGTCAGGTCTGGGACTTGAACCGCGGTCGCCCATATGGGAGGCCAGTGCCCTCAACCACCATGCCACTTGCTGGTCCCTGTACTGCAGTTTTGCTTTTATTATCCTTTTTTTTTTCTGTCTTCTTCCCAGCTGTAGAGGGAGGGAGTGCCCCTTGCTTACCTGTGCGCCCTCCATGTGGAAGCTGATCGCTATGAGGTGACAAACTGCTCTGTGGGCTCTTACCATGTACCAATGCTCCAAGAGCTTCGTTTGTTTTCATTGCTCTTAGGATGATCCCGCGAAGAAGTTACTATTATAGTCCTTTCTCAGATAAGGAAAATGACACACAAGCAAAAGAAGTCATATTTGAACCCAGGTGCCTGGTTCCAGAGCCCCGTACTGGTAACTACTCGGTACGTTGAGCTGTATAATATGAACTGGTAATAAACGGATGGATATATGAATTAATGATGAATCATAATTACCCCCGAGGGAATGGCCATGCTGCAGTCTCTTCTCCCTTCTCTCAGAATTCTGGGCATGCATGCACACGCGCCCAGCATATATTGCAAGCTGCCAGGTCTGGGACTTGGACCTCGCACTCAGTCATGTGGAATCCAGCTGCCTTACCCACCACACCACCTGGCTGGCCCATTACTCAACCGTTTTTATTTGCAGTCACCTGGGGTCTGAACACCACTGGGGTTTACAAACGGTGGGGTCAGATGGTGGTGTGGGTGTTAAGTGTGACACTCTGTGAGTCACGGGAAGGTGGTCAGCTCAGGTCTGGAGCCCTCTGTCAGCGTGCAGGGCACGCATACACCCATGATCTGGGCGGGCCGAAACGGGGGCTGGATTGTGGCATCAGGACCCTGTCGAGGATGCAATCTCTCTGCCTCTCTCTCTCTCATTCACGGAATGAATAAATAAATAAAATGTAAAAATATTTGATTGAGGGCCAGTAGGTGGTGTGATGTTTAAGGTGCTGGACTCCCACATGACCAACCATGGTTGGAGTCCCATACCCTGGTGACTTGCTTTTTCAGTTTCCCTTCCTCTCTCTCTCTCTGTCTCTATGGTCAAATTAAAATAATAATAATAGTAATAATAATAGTAAATAAAATTAAATAAATAATTCTTAAAAAAAAATTCGAGGCCAGCAGGAGGCATGGTGCTGAAGGGCACTGGACTCCCACATGGCCGACCGTGGTTCAAGTTCCAGACCTGGCGGCTTGTTTTCTTACTTTCCCTCTCTCTCTCACTCTCCCTCTCTGGTCAAACTAAAATGAAATAAGTGAATAAATAAAGTTAGATAAAATAATTCTTTAAATATATGTATATGTGTGTGCATTTATATATATATATGATTGAGTGCTGGCCCTGAGCTAGATCCCACATGACAGACCACAGTTCAAATCCCAGCCTTGGAGGCTTGAAAAATATACCAAGTGCGTGTGTGTGCACCTAAGATCCCAGCGGGGTACGGAAATGGAGAAGGGTTGTGATGTGACCACACCCCATTGGGTGCTGTTTTCTCTCTCTTGCTCTCTATCTCTGGGAAGTGCTCATGTCTCTGGGAAGTGCTCATGTCTCTGGCATTTAAGTATACACACACACACAGACACACACATATGATCGATAAGTTTGGGGAAAGATTTGGTCTAAAACAGCTTACTAGCTTCAGCGTTGTTGACGTTTTGGCCCTGATGGTCCCTTGTGGGGAACTGTCATGTTCATAGACAGCTCTGGGCTTGACCCACTTGCATCCCGTTGTAGCCCTGGCCCCAGCCTCTCCTAGTCACAACAACAAAAAGTGTCTCCAGATGTTGCTAAGTGTCTGCAGGGGACAAAACTGGCCCCAGCTGAGAATCATTGGCTTAGAACGACATTGAGCTAATAAAAGCTACCTTTCGATACAGGAATCCCATTTCTGGGGTTATAAACAAAGATTTTGAAATGACTATGTCACGGGGACCTCCGCCCTTCCATGTTCGTTGCAGCATTAGTCACGATAACCAAGACACGGAACCAACCGAAGTGTTCATCAGTGGGTAAATGGAGGGGCTAGCAGATGGTACAGTGGCTAAGTGCTGGACTCCTACATAACTGACTGAAGTTCAAATCCCAGACCTGGTGGCTTGAAAATCATTCCAGGTGCATGTGCAAGTGTGCCCAAAATCCCAAGAGGAGAATGGAGGAGAAGGGACTGTGATGTGGCCATCCCCTGGGGGGTGATTTCTCACTTTCCTTCTCTCTGACTCTCTCTGGCAAGTACATGCATCCTATAACAAAAATAACTAAACCAAAACAAAATAAAGCAACAAATGGGTAAATGAATAAGGAGGACATGCTTTAGGTACATATATATACATGCATATATATGTGTGTGTGTATATATATATATATATATATACATGTATACACACACTCACATATAAAATGCACAATGAAATACTCTTCAGCTTTTTTAAAAGAATGAAGTCCAGGCATTTTTAAAATTTAGTGTTGCTATAGGAAGCATGCACGTGCCAGAGAGAGACAGAGAAATAGAGAGGGAAAGTGAGAAGTCATCCCATGCTGTAATACCTTTTCCTCTTCCATTCTCCTCTCCAGATTGTGGGCACACATACACATGTACCCAGTGTGTTTCTCGAGCTGCAAGGTCTGGGACTTAAACCACACAGTTGGTCATGTGGGATCCAGTTGCCTTAACCTCTGTACCATGTGCTCATCCCATCCCCCAAGGTTTTATTTGGGAAAATACAAGACCCTCAGAAAAGTTGCAAGAAGAATACAGCAATTTTCTGTAACCCTCCCCTCAGTTCCTTATTTTATTTATTTATTTATTTATTTTAATGAAAGAATTCTTTGTTTAGGAGCCAGCAGGTGGAGTAGTGGTGAAGATGCTGAACTCCCATGTGGTTGACCACATTTTGAGTCCTGGACCTGGCAGCTTGGAATTCACTCTGGTGCGTGTGCATGCATGCTCAAAATTCTAAGAGGAGCATGGAGGAGAAGGGATTGTGGTGTGGCCATCTCCCTTGGAGAGTGTTTCCTCACTTTTTCTCTGTGTCTCCAGTGAGTGGACATGCCCTATAACAAAAATCTCTCTAAACAAACATCTAATGTTATTATTATTATTTTAGAATTTGACCAGAGAAAGTGAGAAAGCAAGTCACCAGGTCTGGGATTTGAATCCCTGTGGGCCATGTGGGAGTCTAGTGCCTTAACCACCATACCACCTGCTGGCCCCTA
>NW_006204113.1:535161-544737 GCF_000334495.1 Tupaia belangeri chinensis
CCTTCTTTTTCTCTCTCCTGCTCTCTTTCTCTTCCCCTCTCTACACACTCTATTTTCCTAAACTATTTGAGAGTTTGCTGTAGACATCATAACACTGCCCCCGAAATACTTCAGTGTGTACTTCCTTTTTTTATTTTTTGAGAGGTTTTTGCTATAGGGCGTGTGCACTCACCAGACAGAGACAGAGAGACAGAGAGCGAGAAATCACCCCCCAGGGGGGATGGCCACACCGCAATCCCTTCTCTTCCATTCTCTTCTCGAGATCTTGGGCACGCACGCACACGTGCCCGGCATGAGTTTAAGCCACCGGATCCAGGACTCGAACCGCGGTCAACTACATGGAAGTCCAGCGACATAGCCATTACGCTAACTGCTGGTCCCTTCAGTGTGTATTTCCTAAGGGCAAGATCATTCTCTGATTCTCTTATTCTCAACATTATCACACTCAGGAAATGTAAAATAGTACCACTTAGCAAACGGTCCACATCCAGTCGTTCCTGATTGTCCCATTAATGTTTTTCATAGCTATTTTCTCTTCTGTATGTCAGCCTATGTGAATGTGTGTGTGTGTAGTATTCCAGGGTCCAATCAGAGATCATTCATTGCATTTACTTGTCATGACTCTAGTTTCTTCTGAATTAAAGTCTATCTTCTTTCTTTGCTTTTTAAAAGTTTATTCATTTCTCTCATGAGTGAGAAAGACAGAGACAGCACCTCCAACAGAATTTCGTTGTTGTTGTTAGAGGGTGTGTGCACTTGCCAGAGAGAGACAGAGAAAGAGAGAGAGGAGAAAGCACCTGCCATGGGGCATAATCATGCTGCAGTGCCTTCTCCCATCTCCCCCTCCTTTCGGGCTTTTGAGCATGCATGCACATCTGCCTGGCATGTTTCTAAAGTGTCGGTGTCCTGTCTCTGCCTTGTGGGATCCAGCTGCCTTAACCACCAGGCCACTAATCAGTCCTCCAATAGGGTCTAGATGTCATGATTCACTCCCACCCTTCAGCCAACCCTGGACCATGGGCTTGCACGTGCTGTTGTACTCGGAGATCTCCAGACACAAACCCAGAACCTTCCCACGCGGACCTGTCAGGGTACTGCATGTTACCACTCTCACTCTGCAACCCCCAGTCTATTTTCTTTCCAGCAAAATAACAAACATTTCGCTCACTCCCTCTTCTCCTTCCCTCCATAGCCACCTGCTTTGGGAGAAGAGACTCTACAGCCCATGTTTCCTCACCTTCCCTCAGCGGCTCACCACACTATGGCATCCACCTCCTGCCATGAGCCACTCACTGGGTTTTCCTCTTGCCTCTCTGGCCACTTCCTGGGCTCCTTCGAAGGCTCCTCTTCCTGTAAATCTCGTGGCCCTGCAGGACTTTCCCCTTGACCTGCCGCTCTCTGCACTGCCTACCCTTTCCCGTGGAGATGGCGTCCTTCCCCAGGAGGGCTTCGGTTCCCACCCAAGTGCTGGGTATATTCCTATCCGCAGTCTTGGCCTTGGTCTTCAGCTTCAGCCCAAATGTCCAGTGGCCTCCTCAATGCCTGGCTCCACGCGGAAGTCTTGCAGGTACCTTAACTCTACGTCTAAAGAAGAACAGATTGTCCACCCTCTACCTGCTCCTTCTATTGAGCTCCTTGTCTCAAAAAATGGCACTCCCGGGGGGCCATCAGGTGGTGTAGTGGTTACAGTGCTGGACTCCCACATGGCCAACTACAGTTCAAGTCCTGGACTTGGCGACTTGAAAATCACACCGAGCATGTGTGCGTGTGCCCCCAAAATTCCAGAAGGAGAATGGAAGATAAGGAATTACAGTGTGACCATCCCCCCGTGGGGGTGATTTCTCTTTCCCGCTCACTGTCTCTTTCTGTTTCTCTCTGGTGAGTACACACGCCCTATGACAAAAACCTTAAAAAAAAAAAAAAAAAAAAAGGATCCCTCCCATTCATAATGTTTCCTGAGACAGATGCCTGGAAGTCATCGACACCACCATGATGTGTTTAATTAATCACCAAGTCCCACTGATCCTGTCTCCTTAATATCTCTGGAATCCATCGGCTTCTTTTTTTCTCACGACCTCCCCTAGTTAGGCTGTAATCACCTCTCCCAGGAAGATTTCGACAACCTCATAATCCTTTTCTCAAGCTTCTCGCTGTGTTTCATTCTAATCTGTTCTCCACCCTGGACTCCAAGTGATTTTTTAAAAAATACAAATCTGGGGCTGGCAGGTGGCATGGTGATTAAAGATGCTAGACTCCCACATGGTTGATCATGGTTCAAATCCCAGGCCTGGTGGCTTGCTTTCTCACTTTCCCTCTATCTCTCTCTCACTCTGTCCCTCTCTGGTCAAATTTAAATAAGTAAATAAGGTTAAATAAAATAATTATTAAAAAAAATACAAATCTAACCATGTTGTAGCCCTGCTAAAATTTTTTTCAGTGGTTTCCCACACCCTCAGGATAAAACCTAAATGTCTTCATATGATTTTTTTTTTTGAGAGAGAGATTTTTTGCTATTGGGTGCATGTACTTGCTAGAGAGACAGAGAGAGATGAAGAGACAGAAAGTGAGAATTCACCCCCTAGGAGGGATAGCCATGCCACACTCCGTTCTCCTCCATTCTCCTCTCAAGACCTTGGGCATGCACCTACATGCGCTTGGTGTGAGTTTCAAGCCTCCAGATCTGGGATTCAAACTACTGTTGGTCATTTGGGAGTCCAGTGACATAACTGCTACACCATCTGCTAGTCCTAGTCTTCACAGAAGTTTTTTTTTTTTTTAGGAGAAAATTTTGCTATAGGGTGTGTGTGCTCTCCAGAGAGACAGAAAGAAACAAAAAGTGAGAAATCTCCATCCCGGGGGGGATGGCCAGGCCACAATCCCTTTTCCTCCATTCTCCTCTCGAGATCTTGGGCATATACGCACATGTGACCAGCATGAGTTTCAAACCTCTGAGTCCAAGACTTGAACCGCTGTTGATCATGTGGGACACCAGTGATGTAACTGCTATGCCATCCTCTGGTTCCAGTCTCCATATGAGTTTTAAGCTGGAGTGCAAGTCAAGTGTTTTGTTTCTTGTTTTTTAGATTTTTGTCATAGGCCACGTGTGCTTGCCAGAGACAGACAGACAAAGGGAGAGAAAGTGAGAAATCACCCCACAGGGGGATGACCACGCCACAGTCCCTTCTCATCCACCCTCTTAGTACTTTGTGCACACATGCACACGTGCCTGCCACCAGGTCCAAGAAATGAACCATTTTTGGCCATGTGGGAGTCTAGCCCCTTAACCACCATGCCACTTGCTGGCCCCCCAAAATCAAGATATGGTTCAGCTGGTAAGGGCCAGGCACTGACCCTGGTGTCGGCTGACTCACCTGACCAGCGCATCTGGCTGAGTAGTGGCACACCTGTGGAACCCTGTGCCATCATCCTCCACAGCCCCATGGAGGGCTGCTCCTCTCTGAAGCCACACTGAACTTGTTGCAGTTTCCAGAATGCATTGACAGACCTTTGCCTGGAATATTCTTTCCTGTGGCTCCACAGTCATTCCACTGCATCCCCTCCCCAGAGAGCTGTTCTGAGGGGACTGACTGCTCTATCCAGACCAGGACAACCTTGGCTGGTGGTGGTAGGAGCGACTGCTGAGAATAGCTCACCTGGGTCACAGTTCACTGCTGGTGACTCCTTTCACGTAGGCACAAGGACATAGAGCCCCACAGGGCCAGCAAACTCTCAGAGGTAAAGAAATGACTTGACCTTTTTTTTAAAAGAGATTTTTGCTATAGGGTGCATGCACTTGCCAGAGAGACAGAGAGACAGAAAGCAAGAAGTCACCGCCCCCTCCAGGGGTGATGGCCACACCACAATCCCTTTTCTTTCTTCCATTGTCCTCTTGGGATTTTGGGCACACATGCACATGTTCCTGGCGTGAGTTTTAAGCCACTGGGTCAAGGACTCGAATGGTGGTTGACCATGTGGGAGTCCAGCAATGTAGCCATTATGCCATCTGCTGGCTCCTTGACCTTTTTTTTAAAGAATGATTTATTTAGTTTTATTCATTCATTCATTTATTTATTTTAAAATTTGCTAAAGGGCATGCACATTTACGAGAGACAGAGGAAAAGTCAGACAGCAAGCTGCTAGGTCTGGGACTTGAACTACAGCCAACCATGTGGGAGTCTAGCACCTCAACCACCACACCACCTGTTGGCCCCTGACTCAATCTTGTATGAGGACAGGAAGTTAGGAAAAGAGGGAAAGTTCTTTCTCTAGGCCCAGCTAAAGCCAAATGAAATACAAATAACATTTTCCACCACCTTTGGATCTTCTGACTTTAAGATTAAGCCTGGGTGGGGGGACCAGAAAATGGCATGACAGTTTTGTAGCTGGACTTCCATGAAGTTGACCGCGGTTTGAATCCCAGATCCCGTGGCTTAAAACTCACGCTGGGCACGTGTGTGTGTGCCCAAGATCCCAAGAGAATGGAGGGGAAGGGACTGCGGCATGGCCATCCCCCCCGCCCCCGGGGGAGTTGATTTCTTGCTTTCTGTCTCTTTGTCTCTCTCTCTGTCTCTCCAGTGAGTGTACACTCTACAGCAAAAATCTCTCTGAGGAAAAAAAAAAAGGTTAAACCTGTAATTAAATGGTTGTTGGGTGTGTATTGGTCAATTGCTAACTTACAGTCAATCTTGAGTTTCAATTGACTGTCCTTGGCAAATAAAAGATTTGGGGGTGAGGGAAAAGAGACAGATAATTCTAGAGTTTGGAAGGCCAGTTGGGCATGGAGGGGTACCCTGGATAGTCAGCAGTCAGTAAGAAGACACTGGGCATCTAAGTTTCAAGGTAGTCCCAGGCCACAGTTTCAAACCTGGCCACAGAACCAGAACCAATTGGGGGTCTTTTAAAACTACCATTGCTGGGGCTGGCTAGCACGTGGTATGGTGGTTAAGACTCTGGACTCCCACATGGTGAACTGTGTGGTTCAAGTTCCAGGCCTGGTGGCTTGAAAATCATACTGGGTACATGTGTGTGTGTCTCCAAGATTCCAGGAGGAAAGTGGAGGCAAAGGAACTGTGGCATGCCATCCCTTCTGGGGAGTGATTTCCCACTCTCTCTCTGTTTCTGTGGAGAGTACACTCACCCTATGGCAAAAACCTAAACAAAACAAAACCCCTACCATTTCCGGGAGTCCATCACATACCTATTAAATCAGAGTACCTGGGTGTTAAAGCTTGGCTATATACGTAACCCACTATTTATGCAAATTTGCAGGTGTGCATGTGTGCTTCAGGAAGAGAAATGAGAACCTGAAAAAGCATCCCTTATGGGGAATGGCCAAGTCTCTCCCTTTTTTTGGCATTTCAAGCACACACACGTGTCTGATGTGTTTCTTGATCTGCCATGTCTGGGACTCGAATCGTGCATTCAGCCATGTGGAATGTAGTCCCTTTGACCTCCATGCCACCAGCTGGCCCGGTCATTCAATAACTTTATAAAGCTCCTCAAATTACTTTTATGTGTAATCGGGGTTGAGAACCCAACTGGGTATAGAAAAGTGGGATGACAAAAAGCAGGTCCAGCCAGATGGCATTGTGGTTAAAGTGGTTGGATTCCACATGACTGTATGGTTTGAGTCCTGAACCTTTCAGCTTGAAAAATTGTGTGGGTGAGTGTGCATGGGTACCCAAAATCCCAAGAGGAGAGTGGAGGAGAAGGGATTGTGGCATTCCCCATCCCACCTGGGGAATGATTTCTCATTCTCTCTCTCCCTTTCTCTCTCTCTGGCACACTTCCTACAGCAAAAACGAAAAAGAAAAAAATTTAAACCAAATATTTAACGATGAGCAAGAAGGAGGAGAAAGAGAAGCCTTTCAGAACTGCAATATTACTAATACAAACTAAGGTCAGGGGCAGGAGTATGCTATGCCGATGTGGGTGGGAAAATGGGCCAATTTGAGCAGATAGGTACATTAAAACAACCGTGTGTGTGTGGGTGTGTGTGGGTGTGTGTGTGTGTGTTGGGGGGGGGCATGTCCAGACAGTAGCACAGCAGTGAAACAACAGCCTGCAAGGTAGACCCACATGGGAAGGTTACTGGTCGGTGTCTGGAGACATCCCTGAGTATGCCAGGCAAGTATGTGCCCATGATCTGGGGCTGGCTGAAGCTGGAGGTGGATGGTGATGTCAAGACACACCTGTCGGGGGTGCTATATATCTGTCTCTGTCTCATTTACTCATGGAATAAATAAATAAACTTAAAAAAAATGAATGGGGGGGGCCAGCAGATGGCGTAATGGTTATGTTGCTGGACTCCCACGTAGTTGACCGTGGTTAGAGTCCTGGCCATGAAAGCTTAAAACTCATGCCGGGCATATGTGCGTGCATGCTCAAGATCCCAAGAGGAGAATGGAGAAAGGTTTGCAGTGTGGCCGCCACCCTGGGGGTGTGTGTGTGATTTTTCACTTTCTATCTCTCTGTCTCTCTGGTGAGCACACATGCCCTATAGCAAAAATCTCTCTCTCTAAAAAAAAAAAAAAAGAAAGAAAGAAAAAAAAAAAGAAAGGGAACTAAGCTGGAATAGGGCTGAATCAGATTATTAAAATCTTGAAACCCAGACAAAAAAACAGAAACAAAGCTAAAAGAGATTTAAAAAGCCAGGAAAGTGAAGAAATGGGATAAAAATTAAGTCTAAAAGAGGTTATTGGAAGAGAGTTTGAAGTCTGAGAACCAGTTTGGAAGTAAATATAGTTAACTGAGCAAAAAATGGTGAGACTGTGGAATAGTCTGGAATTGGAGGGGGAGCTGGGGAGACACTTGGTAGATTATAGGTTAAGTGCAGGCGGTAGTGGACATGGTGATTCGGAATACTCCGAGGTCTTACACAGGAGGGGAGGGGAGGAAACCAAGTCTCATAATAGCTTTGATTTCTCACGGTGGAAGTCCATCTTCTAGAAAAGTAGAGCTCTAAAGTTTCTGATAATTCTCTGGGCTCATGCTATACACTTCCTGCAGTTGCCAGAGACCTTTGTTTTTCAGATAGCGTAAGAGAGAGCCAGGAAGGGGAACCAGCAGTTAGCGTAATGCCTATGTTGCTGGACTCCCACGTAGCCGACCGCGGTTCGTGTCCCCTACCCGGTGGCTTAAAACTCACGCCGGGCGCGTGTGCGTGCGTGCCCAAGATCCTGGGAGGAGAATGGAGGAGAAGGGATTGCGGCGTGACCATCCCCCCTGGGGGGTGATTTCTCGCTTTCTGTCTCTATGTCTCTCTCTGTCTGTCTGGCGAGCGCACGCGCCCTACAGTGAAAATCTCTCAAAAAAAAAAAAAAAGAGAGAGCCAGGAAGGTTTGGTCTATTGCCCAAAGTCAACCAATAAGTGGCGAAAGGATAATGTAGAGACTCAGACATCTTAATTCCTGGTTCAATGAACCGTCCTAAACTGTCTGGATATGAGTCTCTGAGTTTCTTCAGTTTGCCTGACCACAGATAGTCAATTTTCAAGCAAAGAGGATTTAGGCTTTCCGTGGTATGTACCATCTAGCTGGTTGGGTTTCTTTTTTTCTTTTTTTTCCTCTCTTTTTTTTTTTTTTTTTTTAAGATTTTTGCTATAGGCCCTTGAGCTCACCAGAGAGATAGAAAGCGAGAAATCATCCCTCACAGGGGATGGCTACACCACAATCCCTTCTTCTCCATCCTCCTCTCAGGATTTCGGGCACACACACACACATGCACCTAGGGTAAGTTTCAAGGAGCTGATCTGGGACTCAAACTGTGGTCAGCCATGTGGGAGTTAGTGCCTTAACCACTATGCCACCTGCTGGTCCGCCTGGCTGGGCTTGTAAATGAAACTCCCTGTGTGTGTTTTCACTAACTCTTATCTGATATGACTGTGCAAACAGAGTACTGTCACTGGCTGCCAGCCTTATCAGGCAATATATGTTTATCCTATTCTGTGGATAATAAAGTTAAACACATGACTTCTTTTTTTTTTTTTTAGGGCGTGTGCGCTCACCCCAAAGACAGAGAAAGACAGAGAGATAGAAAGCAAGAAATCACCCCCCGGGGGGATGGCCATGCTGCAATCCATTCTCCTCCATTCTCCTCTTGGGATCTTGGGCACGCATGCACACATGCCCAGTGTGAGTTTAAGCCACTGGGTCCGGGACACGAACCGCAGCCAACTACATGGGAGTTCAGCAACATAGCCATTACGCTAACTGCTGGTCCCAACATGTGACTTCTTAACAGTATAGAATCTTAGATTTTAAAAGGTCTTAACTTCCTACCCAAACTAAAACCCCTAGACAATAGTCTAGACAGATGGTCTTCCTGCTTCCTGCTTTCAGGAATGGGGCTGTTCATTCCTTTGTCAGGACAGCTTTAGTTACTAAAAAGTTCTTCCTTACTTTAATCTGAGTCTTATATCACTGTAGTGTGGCCCAGTGAGAACAGCACAGGCCTTAAAATCAAGCAAGCTTGGACTGCGATCTGTCTATATAATTTGCAGTGATTTAATGAAGTTATCTTTAATCAGTTTCATTCTCTTTATTTTTCAATGAATAATACTGGTATCTTTTTACAGAGTTACCATAAATACTAGGGATTACGAATGGAAAATAATTAGTCTAGTGCCTGGCATAAAGAACTAATAAAATGACAGCTATCATTAATAAATATCATCATTACTAGTACTATTATACCCTATTTGGTACCTAAGTGTTCCTAGTTTGCCCTATGGAGATATACATGTATGCCTCAAAGCTGCCTTTTTTTAAAAAAAATTTTTTTTAGGGAGATTTTTGCTATAGGGCGCCAGTGCTCGCCAGAGAGACAGAAAGACAGAAATTGAGTAATCACCCCCCAGAGGGGATGGGCATGCTGTAATTCCTTCTCCTCCATTCTCCTCTCGGGATTTTGGGCACACGTGCCCACACGCCCAGAGTGAGTTTCAAGCCAGTGGGTCCAGGCCTTGAACCGCAGTAGACTACATGGGAGTCCAGCGACATAATCATTATGCCATCTGCTGGTTTCCAGTCTTTTAAATACTTGAAATTTGTTGTCATGTTATTCTTGAGAGTTCTTTTTTTTTTCCCCCCAAATAAGCATCCACCAATGTTTTCTCTCTCTCTCTCCCTGCAGTGGCTGTGCTCCTGTGAGTGATGTTCACAGAACAGAGTGCCCGTAACTGAGCAAAGTTCTTCAGGTGTGTCTGGATAAGAGTGAGGCTAGAAACCTCTTTGCCTCAGACACTACCTCCTGTTAAGCTGCCTAGGAATCCTGTGATTTTCTTACAGCCATATTACATTACTGTCTTAGTCCTATGAAAACTTTCAGGTAGTTTTTGTGCAAATGAGTTTTAAGTCTTCTGCATTGACTAGGACAAAGTATCAACACATTAGAAGTGTAAGCTCTAGGGACCAGAAGTTAGCCTAGTGGCTATGTCGCTGGACTACCATGTAGTTGACTGTGGTTCGAGTCCCGGACTCGTTGGCTTAAACTCATGTGTGTGGATGCATGCCCAAGATCCTGAGAGGAGAACAGAGGAGAAGGGACTGCGGTGTAGCCATCCCCCCTGGGGGGGGG
>NW_006204113.1:544793-547602 GCF_000334495.1 Tupaia belangeri chinensis
ACTATAGCAAAAAAAAAAAAAAAAAAAAAGTGTAATCTCCACAGGAAAGGTCTTGGGTCTGTCATGTTCACTAATGAATCTCCATTTTCCTGCATTTATTTATATGCTCAGTGTTTTTGTTGAATGGACAAATGAATAAAATAGTTTACAGTGGGGGCCGGCAGGAGGCATGGTGGTTGAGGGCGCTGGATTCCCACATGGGTGACTGCAGTTCAAGTTCTGGACCAGGTGGCTTGCTTTCTTGCTTTCCCTTTCTCTCTAGTCAAATTAATAATAATAATAACAAATGGAATTAAATAAATATTTTAAAAAATAGTTTACAGTGGAGATTTTCCCTGTAAGTTAAAAGACTGTTTTGTAATTCACATGTCTATCACTATCTCACCTCCTGTCAAAACTTAGTATTTTTTCCTTCCAAGGTGAATTCAGTTTCCAAAATAAACTCATATTGTCCCTTTCAAGGTCATAGGAAAGAACTGGCCTCACTTGCTGGAGGGCTGGTACATTTCACCATGGGTGTGCTTTGGCAGGTACTTGTCTCTCAGTGCAGTTTACATCCCAGGGTTAGCAATAGGCTATGCTTTGCGAGCTCTAAGACAGGGAGAATGTCCTCAACTGAGTTCTACCCGGCTCTGAGTTACTGTGGGGCAGAACAATCCCATGGGAGAAGTGTGAGGCGACTGCTTAAGAGGACCTTGATATTGTGCATGGGTCAGCGAGCTGCAGTCAAGTGCGTTTTGGCCCAATGTCTCTGGGTTTCAATCTTCCTGTAGTTCCAAATATATGAAATCTGGGGGCGTCCAGCTCTCTAAAACCACAGTCAAGGAGACCTTAGGACTCCCGCGACCTTTCCGGTTTTCCCTAGTGTTAGGGCTACAGGTGAGGTACTTGGTCGCCATCTTAATATCAGATGCTTGGCAAGCCGCCGCTGGCGTCGTTCGGTTACCACGGAGACACCCAAGCCCCGCCCATTTCTCATCCGTAGAGGCCGTAAACTACAATTCCCACCAGCGGATTCCCGCTGCTTGACCGCCAGCTGTCCAGATTTGGCTTGTCAGCCCCCGCGACCCTGCCGCAGTGGACCGCGGGAGTTGCGGTTCGCGGCGGGACCTCACTTTTGGCTGAGGGCGGCTCCAGGACTACAAGTCCCGTGAGCCAGCGGGCTCGCGCACGCGCACCGGGCAGCCGCTCCTCCTCGGCCGCTCTGCCAGTGCCTGAGAGGTAAGAGAGGGCGGGGGAAGGAAGAGGAGGCGGGATCCGGGCGCTGCGTTGGCTGCGGCCTGGCACCAAAGGGGCGGACCCGGCGGAGAGCAGACCCAGTGGCCCCGGCGATTATGGACCCGGCCGAGGCCGTGTTGCAGGAGAAAGCGCTCAAGTTTATGGTGAGAAGACTGTGCTGGCCGGGGAACGGCAGAGGCGGTGGCGTTGGCGGCGTCGCTGAGCTCGGGCCTGGGCCGCCCGCCCACCATGGGAGGGGGCAGCGGGACCCTGCGCTCAGGCCCGCGGCGGGGGCGGCTGGAGGGACGGGACGGGAGCTCTGGGAAGGAGGCTGGGGGTTGCGGAGCAGATCTAGGGGTGGGGGCAGCAGCTCCGCCATCTTGTGGATGAGAGGCCAATTGACAGCGGGAGCTTAATCGAGGAGGGGGCTCCGGGCGGCGCGCGGGGCCCTGGAGGAAAAGGGGCGTGGGGACAGTTACTGAAGAGCGGACGAAGCCGGGTGCAGAGACGCGGTGAGGCCGCTGGCGGGGCCTTCCCGGTGTCAGGGTTACGGGTAAGGCCAGGCAGAGGCGGTGCGTTCGGGAGTGGGGAAGGGGGAGTGCGGCACGGTGAGAAGACGGATCATGGGGGTAGGGGAAAACCGGCAGGCTGGATGCAAATAGACTTAAGAGCAGGGGGGAGAAGGGCAGGGTTGGCGGGGGCGGGGGCTTGTAGTTTGGTAGAATAAGGGAGAATGATAGGGTGGAATCAAGCTTGGTCAAACTAATGTTGACAAACTCTGGCTAGGAAGAGGCCTTACTTAGGATGGTAAGGACTGAGGACGGGGACCCAGGGCGCTGGTGCCAGTCTCTGGAAGACGAGGGATGTTGACCGTGAGCCAGAATTACAAATGTAGTTTGAAAGGAGAGGCTAAATAATGTAGTAAGGACAAGGTGGTGGAAAGTAAGACTGATTGGTCAGGGAAATAGGAATCCAAGACATTGGGTCAAAATTAATTTCTAGAAGGGTAAACCAAGGCAAAACTTAAGAGTTAAATTATGAAGGTAGTACAGTGGGGGGGTAGTGGGGGGGGAGGGGTCAGGCGACCTATCACTTTCTCCGAAAGGGAAGGCTCTGGAGATGAGGGTTGCAAAGAGCCCTAGTTAGGGATGAGGTCAGTGGAGAAATACAGTAGATAAGGAGGGGTGATGTAGGTTGTGGGAGACGAGGTGAGTCCGGATTGTGATTACCTATCAGTTTTAGGTTGAAGCACGTGTTGAGTATGGATTGGATTTTATGGATGTGTTTAAACCCATTGGAGTCTATTTTTGAAATTTTGTATCACTCTTTTCTTTTGCTGTGCTTCTGTTTGGCCAACTTGTATAATCTGATATTTGATGCTTTTAATCTGATGCTTCTTGTGTATCCTAGGTGTAAAACCAGACTGCGTGGTTACAGCTAAAGAATAATGGAATGCATAGACTTTTAGCTTAACAGGTGGCTTTAGGGACATGGATATTATTTGCAGTCAAGTCTTGCTGTGAAGTAATTGTGACCTGGCCTGCCAAATCTTTTTTTTTTTTTTTTTTAAGTATTTTTTTTTTGTTTTTGC
>NW_006204113.1:547617-577366 GCF_000334495.1 Tupaia belangeri chinensis
TTTTTTTTTTTTTTTTTTAAGTAGTTATTTTGTGTCTTTGCTTAAAATACCATAATGGATCTAAATAAATGTGGATACTAAACTAACCAAATTGGATTTAGGCTTTTCAATTGCCCCATTTACAAGACTACTTTTTCAGAGACTGGTCAAATTTACTGTAACTTTATTTATTTTTTATTAATATTTTCAAAAAAACACCTAAAATTCAAGTGCATCATTAAAATTCCATTGAGCCTGAAGTGGGTTCTTGAGTTTCTGCCCAATATTGCAATGCTAAAATAGTAAGAAGAGACCTTGACTTTTTTGGACTTCAGAAAAAAGTGAACGTTGCTTTATTTCTATAGGCCGCTTCTAGATTTAACTTAGGAAAGTAGCAGCTGTTGATTTTTGTTTTCCTACTTAGAGGGTTGACTCTGAATCCTAATCCTGACACTGTGTCAGATTTATGGAATAATGTGATTTACAGATCATAAAGGACATTATGAGATCATCCTTTCTACTCTCCGCTAGACCTCAGCCTAGGAATATTCTCAACTGCTTGATCTCTGCTGTTTATCATACCAGTGAGTTATGTTTTGATAGTGGCCTGACTGAGTTAAAGTGGACCTGGACATGACCTGGGAGTAGTTTGTAGCTTTGGGGGCACCACACCTTATTCAGTGTTGAATCTGTTTCTGTAGGGAGAAGTCAGTATTTTTCTTTCATTTTAGTTACTTTCATTTTTGACCTTGCCTGCTGTTTTGGCTGCTGTTTGAGCAAAGGCCAACTAGAAGAGGGTCGCCAGGAATGATACCTTCATAAGAAGAGAGAGAAGGGAGAGTTCTGTGATTTGATTTTCTCTCTCAGCTCGGTAACAGACTTACTATGAATCTGAGTAAGTCACAACTCCCCTTTGGTCCCATTTACCCTGCTCTAACATGTCCATTTATTCCGTCAATTTTGAGATAGGAAGGTGTTTTTTTTTTAAGCTTGCATCAGTTAATGTTCAGTGTACATTGAAGGCTATAATTTTTATCAAATTAAAAATTTTCTTTGGTATTTAGCCAGTCATAACACCTGACTAAATCTTCACTCAGGTGTGAATTGCTAATGACAAATTTTGTAGAGTTGCTCTGATTTCCACAGTTTAAGAAAATGTAAAATTTCAGGTCCTGCAGGTGGTGTGGTGATTAAGGATGCTGGACTTACACATGGCTGACTGAGGTTCGAGTCCCGGATCTGGCCGCCTGCTTTCTCACTCTCCCACCCACACCTCTCTGTCCTGCTCTGGTCAAATTAAAGTAAATAAATAAAGTTAAGTAAAATAATTCTTTTTTTTTTTTTTTTTAGAGTTTTTGGTATAGGGCATGTGTGCTCGCCAAAAAGAGAGACAGAGAGACAGAAAGTGAGAAATCACCCTCCAGGGGGGATGGCCATGCTGCAATCCCTTCTTCTTCATTCTCCTCTCAGGATCTTGGGCACGCACACACATGTGAGTTTAAGCCACTGGGTCTGGGACTTGAACTGCGGTTGACCACATGGTAGTCCAGTGAAATAACCATTATGCTATTATTTTATTATTATTTTAAAAAATTTGCTATATATAGGGCACATGTACTCAGAGAGAGAGAGAGAGAGAGAGAGAGAGAGAGAGAAGGTGAGAAAGCAAGCCACTTGGTCTGAGACTCGAACTGTGGTCAGCCATGTGGGAGTCCAGCCTCCTAACCACTGCGCCATCTGCTGGTCCCTAATGGTTTATTTGTTAGAGAGAGAGACAGGCATACTCACCTGGTTCTTCATCCTACATTTTACCCCCAGTCTTAGTCAGCTTAGATCATGATGTGTACATGTGTGTCCCAGCATGTACAGAGAGATCTGCATGTGCAAACCAGGGACCTTCCTGTGTGTGTCCTGCATCCCAGAACATTGTGTTACAGCTGTGTTGCTGGGCTTACCCTGAAGTTTATTTTTAAAAATGGACAGGATAAATATATTCTTGTCCACCCAATCCCAGAATCCCAAGGGAAACACTTGAAACTTGTATGAAATAATTTTAGGACATATGAGAGGACTTCAAAGGGTTTGTGGAAAAATGAAATTAAAGTATGAGTTTGTTTGGGGGCAGAAATTTTGACATCCATACATAGATTTTTTTCACAATATATATTTTCCATGAACTTTTTAGAAAGTTTTTTTTTTTTTTTCTTCTTTTTGGAGAGGTGTTTGCTATGGGGCACATGCACTCACCAGAAAGATAGAGACAGACAGAAAGCAAGAAATCACACACACCCCCCTCAGGGGAATGGCCATGCTGCAATCCCTTCTCCTCCATTCTCCTCTCAGGATCTTGGGCACGCACGCACATGCGCCCTGCATAAGTTAAGCCACTGGGTCTGAGGCTCCAACTGCGGTTGACGACATGGGAGTCCAGCAACATAGCCATTAGGCCAATTGCTGGTCCCAGAAAGATTATTTCTTATAGACAGTGCGTGTGGTTGGGGGAGAGAGAGCAGCACAGGATCTTGTCACGGCGAAATCTCCTTTCCCCAAGCCTTCTAGCTTGTCAGAGTCCTGTGCACATACTCAGTGTGATTTCAATTGGCTCCTGACCTGAACCTGCTGTAAACCAAGTGACTTCTGACACCGCAGTTCAGTTTGCTACCAACTGCACCACCAGGCTGAGCCATACTGGAACTATTTTTTTGGGGGAAAGAATTATTATTATTTTAAATTCTTTCTTTTATTTATGTCTTAATTTGACCAGAGAGGTACAGAGAGAGAAAAGGAAAGCAAGCTGCCAGGTCCGGAACTTGAACCATGGTTGGCCATGTGGGAGTCTGGCACCCTTAACCGCTATGCCACCTGCCAGCCTTATTTAATTTTATTTATCATCATCATTATTTTTAAATCTGCTACAGGATATGTGCACTCACTAGAGAGAAGGAGAAAGAAAGTGAGAAAGCAAGTCGCCAGGTCAGAGATTTGAACCACAGTTGACCAGGTGGGAATCCAGCACTTTAACCACCACCTCACCTGCTGACCCCATATTTGAATTTCTTGAAGACTTTGCCTATGAAAACTTTTCATAGGGGCCAGCCAGTGACACAGAGTAAAGGCAGCTGAATCTTACATGGCTTACTATGTGGTTTGAGTCCCAGGCCTGCAGCTTGAAAAACATGCTGGGCACGTGTTCCTGTGTGCCACAATTCCTAAAGGAGGGGAAAATGTTGAAGAAGGGGTTGTGATGCAACTGTCTTCCGTGGGGGTTGTTTTCTCACTTTCATTCTGTCTCTCTCCAGCAAAAGCACACACTCTGGCAAAATAAATAAAAAAATATATATATATAGCTGACAGATAAGTGAAACAGTATAAAAAGTAAATATGGCTGTATAACAAACCACCCCAAAACTTAGTAGCTTAAACCAATTTATTATGTCCCTCAAATCTGATGGTTTTTCTGCTTTTCTTGGTGTTGGCTGGAGTGCCAGCATGGCTGGAATGTTCAGAATGGCCACACTGGCTGAGCGTTCAGCTAGGATAAAGACCCTCAGTTTTCCTTTATAGAGGCCTCTCTCTACCTAGCTGCTTGGATTTCCTTAAAGCATGGTGGCCGGATACTAAGTAGGATCATTCCAGGAGACAGGAAGTAGCCACTGCCAATCCTCTTAAGTCCTAGATGTGTAAGTCTGAGAATGTCATTGTTGGTCAGAGCCACTCAAGGCCAACTCAAAGTCAGAGGGAAGGGAATTAACCTCCATCTAATGAGGTGAAGAATGGCATGCAGAAACAGGTTGGGGGGGTTTGCTGCAAGTCATCCTTTGAGATTGGCTACCATAGATGCTATCCTAGTTGGATATTCAGAGCAAAAATTTAAAATGTGATCAGCTAAGCATGTGAGTAACAACCTAGGAATGCTTGGGAGTCATTTAGATTTTGAGGTTAACTTCCCAAGGAATGAATATGCTTTCTTGCCTGACTAATCTTCATGATGTCACTGTAGACTGCCCAGGTGAATTAATATGATTCAGTAATGTTATCTGAGAAACATCTAAGACCAAATTATGCTGTTAAACCAATTTATAGGTTTTTCGCTGTAACAGACTTATCTTTAAATTCATGAGGTTGATAACTAGCTGGTTGGATGGACTTGAAACTAGTTGTTAGTTTTAAGCTGTCAAAGCTTCTGTGTATCATCTCTTCCCTATTATTTTTTTCTAGTTTTGCTATAGGGCATGTGCATCTGCCGTAGAGAGAGAGAAAGTGAGAAAGCATCCTTCAGGGGGGATGGACATTATGTAAGATCTTGATCATATACAGATAAGATAATTTTATGATAAATGACATTAAAATAGAAAGTAAAAGAACAGGGCCTCCCAGTGGCATGGTGGTTAAGACTACTGGATCCCAGATGGCCAACTGTGTGGTTCAAGTTCCAGACCTAGCAGCTTGAAATACATGCTGGACAGGTGTGCATGCATGCCCAGAATCCTGAGAGGAAGATGACAGAGAAGGGATGTAATTTAACCCTCCCTCCTCGGGGGTGCTTTTTCAGGTTTTTCTTTCTCTTTCTCTGGCAGGCACCCCCAAGGCAAACTTAAAAAAAAAATAAGACTGATAATGAAAACAGAAAAAAAAAAACATCTTGGTGGTATTAAAATATTTTTAAATGCCATCTACTGTCTAGCAATATTTTAATGCAATACAGAAGTACTTTCTGAATGTGTACAGTGAGAATCCGTTGAGGATGAAATACAAAATATTTACCAAAGTTTAACAACTTAGTCAATAAAAAGATAACTATAATAAATCAATCCCTGGGACCAGCAGATAATGTAATGACTATGTCGCTGGACTCCCATGAAGTCTACTGCGGTTCGAGTCTGGACCCAGTGGCTTAAACTCACACCGGGTGCATGTGCGTGCATGCCCAAGATCCCGAGAGGAGAATGGAGGAGAAGGGATTGCAGCATGGTCATTACCCCAGGGAGTGATTTCTCGCTTTCTCTCTCTCTCTCTCTTTCTCTCTCTTTCTAGCAAATGCATGCGCTCTATAGCGAAAATCCCCCCCCCAAAAAACAACAACAACAACAAAAAAACCCAAAAAAACCCCAATCCTGATGTCCCAAAAACTGGCAACACAGGGACCAGCAGATGGGTAATGGTTACCTTGCTGGACTCCCATGTAGTTGACTGTGGTTTGAATCCCAGAACCAGCGCCTTAAAACTCATGCCAGTGCATGTGTGCGTGCCCAAAATCTTGAGAGGAGAATGTAAGAAAAGGTATTGTGGTGTGGCCATTCTGCCTGGGTGAGTGATTTTTCACTTTCTGTCTCTTTTTTTCTATCTCCAGCGAGTGCATGCACCCTGTAGCAAAAAATCTTTAAGAGAGAAAAAACAAAACAAAACAAAACAAAAAACTGGGAACGGAGGAGTAAAAATCTTCATGGAAAAAGGATCCCTGGGAACCAGCAGTTAGCGTAATGGCTATGTTGCTGGATTCCCACGTAGTCGACCATGGTTTGTGTCCCGGACCCGGTGGCTTAGAACTCACGCCAGGTGCGTATGCGTGTGTGCCCAAGATCCCAAGAGGAGAATGGAGGAGAAGGGATTGCGGCGTGGCCATCCCCCCTGGGAGGTGATTTCTCGCTTTCTGTCTCTCTGTCTCTGTCTGTCTGGCGAGCGCACGTGCCCTATAACAAAAAACCTCTCCAAAAAAAAAAAAAGAAAGAAAGGATCCCCTGGATCTTAGGAGTATTCTACAATACTCATCTTGTACCTGGGGGACCTCTGGATAATCAGAACAGACCAAGGCATAGACCCTTTGCTTTCCCAAACCTATTTGAGTCACAGGTAGAACATTTTATGGAAGACTCAGACATAACAAAAGTGGGAAAGATACTGAAATTAATGTTGAACTAAGAATATGATTGTTCTCTAGGGCACTGCTACCCTAGTTCCTGGAGTGCCTGCATGTGTGGTGGGGGCCAGGGAAGGGCGGTTAGGGAGCAAGAGTCCTTGAGCTGGGAGAAGTCCTGCCTCAGATGAACATTTCACATTGGAACTTCCTCCTGAAATCTCCCTGCTTCCTGTGACTTGCTCTCCTTTCAGGGGTTCCGTGCCTTCCTACTCCCAGGTCGCGACCTGATGCTGCACCGGTGACAGGAAAACACCGTAGAAGGGGAAGAGGCTTTTTGTAAATATAGTCAGCCATGAGTAGCTAACAGCCATGCTTTATTTAGTGGTTTCTATGTGCTGTTTTAAGTTCTTTACATATATTATTTCATTTAATTCAGTAATCCTATGAGATAGATTCAGAATTATTATTACCACTTTTCATAGAAGGAAACTAATTCCAAAAGGTTATGTAACTTACTCAGAATCATTTTGCTAGTAAGGAGCCTGAGATCAAACCCAGACTGTCTGACTTGAGGGCCTCACAGTATACTGTATCTTTTCTTTTCTTTTCTTTTCTTTTCTTTTCTTTTCTTTTCTTTTCTTTCTTTTAAAGCCACAGTGTCTAGGACTCAAACCATGCATTCGGCCATGTGTGCTCCTGTGGCTTTAATCACCACACTACCTGGCTGTCCCCTAGTATACTTTATATTTGAAGCACAGGAATATAATGGTATATGATGGCGTATTTCCTTGCTAGTCAGGTGGTGACCAGAGTGCAAGAGTTACTGTCCAGATTTACTTTTAGACTTCTTGTTCATTTGAATTACTGGTGAAATGCAGAAAGACTTTAAAGCTGTCACAGTTTCATTGCATCAGTCAATGATCGCTGTTTAGTAAAGAGACAAAATATAAATGGCATACAGCAATAGCTACGCTAATGAATTTGTGGGCTTGCTGAAGTATTCGTTGATCTAGACTGGGCGTAGTTGGGTGACTTGACGCTTGGGTTACTAGGACTGCTCTGCATGTTATTCTGGGATTCACACTGGAGAGGCAGCGACTTCCCAGGCAAAGCTCTTCTCAGAGGCACAGCAGACAGAGCAAACTGCCTTTCAGTCACATCTAATATTCTCTTGACCAGCACAAGTCATGTGGTCAAGGCCAGAATCAAGTGGGGAAGGGAGTATTTGCATAATATAAACAATCTACAGTAATCTAAAATACTCTGTGCTAACTGTTCTGCTTTCTGTTCTCTATTGTTGGCACCATCCTGACTAGTTTTCATTTTGGTTACTGGATGATACCTGCTGGTTGAATACTCCTAGAATCTTTTTTTTTTTTTTTTTTTTTTTTTTTAGTTTTTGCCATAAGGTGCATGTGGACATCAGAGGGAGACAGAGGCAGTCAGTGTGTGAGAGAGTGAAAAATCACCCCCTGGGTGGGATGGACACTCCACAATCCTTTCTCTCTTCTCCCCCAGCAATTTTAGGAATATATGCACAGATGCTTGGCATGATTTTTTTTTAATAATGATTAATTTAATTTTATTTATTCATTCATTTTAATTTGACCAGAGAGAGAAACAGAGAGAGAGGGAAAGTGAGAAAGCAAGCCACCAGGTCCGGTACTTGAACCACAGTCGGCCATGTGGGAGTGTCCAGTGCCTTAACTACCATGCCACCTGCTGGCCCCCAGTTGGCATGATTTTTAAGCCAGCAGGTCTGGTACTCGAGCCTCGGTGGGCCATGTGTGGGTGTCCAGTGCCTTAACCACCACATGCTTGTTGGCACTGTCATGTTTAACATAAGAGATCTCCTCGCATCGTGTTATATAGAAACACCATAGAATAATTAGAATCTTAACTGTATTACCTGGTGAAGCACTGAAAGCTTGGCAATGTCATAATGCTAGTCGTCTGTCTCTGGGAATGTTGAGGTTGGTTTTATTAAGTGGCATTTGTAACAGATTTGAATGTAATGGAATTTGTATCAAGGTCATACATAATGCCCTAACAACTCCCTTGGTAGCAGGTTTAGAGCTTTTCAATCCCTTCTCTAAGCTTAAATTTAAGGTTGCAGAGGTCCAGTGCTGATATTTTTAGATGTCGGAGAGAACTTCCAGGCTTTCATGGAAAAGCGACAGACATCCACTAATTCCATTCTTGCTTTTTTTTTTAATTGCCGGAGGGTGTGTGCACTTTTCAGAGAGAACAAGAGTGAACACTCCCTCGCCCCATGGGGAGTGGTCATGCACTAATCCCTTTTTCTCCACTGGGTTGAGATTTGGGGCACACATAAACGTTACCCGGCATGTTTTTGAAGCCATTGGGCCCCGGATTCCAACCACAGTTAGCCATGTGGGTTCCAGCTTGGTGAGCAAAAAATCTGTGCTCACAGAAGGTGAGCTAAACTGATAATATGGTTATCTGTGAATTGTTTTAAGGGATATATTTTTAAACATTTAATGGCATTCTGGAAATATACTTGCAAACACAAAAAAGTGTGACTGAGGTGATTTACCTTTTTTTTTTTTTTAAGTCTTTAATGTTTTCATTTCATTAATATGAATATGTTTCATATTAATCAGAGAGGCTAAAATGTAGTGTGTCTATTGAGTGTATGTGTTTATAAAATGGGAGCTAGACAAGTTGACCAGTCCTTGGTCACGGACTACAGTGTTGTAGGTGTTCTGGTGGGCTAAGAGTGACTGCTTGAACAGACACTTTGAGCTTCACTTTTCTTAACTAGAAATTGGGCTATTTGGGGCTGGCAGGCGGCATGGTGGTTAGAAGAGCTGGATTCCCACATGGCTGACTGTGGTTTGAGTCCAGGACCTGGTGGCTTACTCTTTTGCTTTCCTTTTCTTTCTCTCGCTGTGTCTCTGTCTGTCAAACTGAAAAATAATAATAACAAATGGAGTTAAATAAAAATAAATAAATAAACAATTCTTTTTTTTTTTTTTGAGAGAGATTTTTGCTATAGGGCATATGCGCTCTCCAGAAGGAGAGAGACAGAGAGACAAAAAGTGAGAAATCACCCTCTGTGGAGGAATAGCCACGCTGCAGTCTGTTCTCCTCCATTCTCCTCTTGGGATCTTGGGCATGCACGCACACGTGCCTGGCGTGAGTTTAAGTCACCAGGTCTGAGACTTCGACTGCAGTCGACTAATGGGAGTTCAGCGACACAGGCATTATGCCAACTGCTGGTTCCAAAATAAATAATTCTTCAAAAAAAATTAAGAAAAAGAAAATGCTATTGTTAGTCTTACCTACTTAAAAGAGTCTCTATCTTTTTTCTTTTAAGTGGATTTTAAATGATAAATTGCCGTATTTAAGTAAGGTGTTAATTGCTAACTTACACAATAAAAGCCCTGTATGTATACAGGATTTTCACAGGAAATTTAGGACTGTATGATCTTAAATCGTGCAGTAGCATTACACTTTACTGTTAAATAGTGCTTGGCGATAAAGTTTAGGAAAAAAGTTGAGTGGATTGACACACTGAGAGTGAAGCCCACACTGAGAGTGAGGCCCTGATAGGTGGCATGTAATGTGATTTGATTGAAGAAGCCCTGCACATGAACTGAGTACAGAGCATCGTGTTAGGTGGGGGCGGAGATTATGAGGGTAGGAGTAGGTGAAGATACAAAGCTGAATAGGACTGTCCTAGAACTTCACAGTCTAATGAGGTGGGCCTTTATAAATATCTCTTTTTTCTTTTTGAGAGAGATTTTTGCTCTAGGGTACTTGCACTTACCAAAGAGACAGAGAGAGACAGAGAGACAGAAAGTGAGATATCATCCCCCCAGGGGTATGGCCATGCGGCAATCCCTTCTCCTCCTGGGATTTTGGGCATGCACACCACACATACCTGGTGTGAGTTTTAAGTCCTGCTGGGTCCAGGACTCGAACTGTGGTTGACTATGTGGGAGTCCAGAGACATAACCATTATGACATCTGTTGGTTCCTATAGGTATCTCTTTTTATTTTTTCTGGAGAGGTTTTTGCTATAGGGCATGTGTGCTTGCCAGACAGACAGAGAGAGACAGAGAGACAGAAAGCGAGAAATCACCCTCCAGGGGAGATGGCCACGCCACAGTCCCTTCTCCTCCATTCTCCTCTCGGGATCATGGGCACGCATGCAGATGCACCTGGCATGAATTTAAGCCACCGGTCCGGGGCTCGAACCGCTCCAACTGCTGGTCCTCTTATAAGTATCTCTTAATGTACATATTAGTAAGTGCAAAATCAGAGACTGAGTGCTGTGGAAATTAAGAGAGGGGAAGTGAGTGTGGTTTTCTTTCTTTTAAGATTTTTTTTGGGAGAGGTTTTTGCTATAGGGCGTGTGCGCTTGCCAGAAACACAGAGAGAGACAGAGAGACAGAAAGCGAGAAATCAGAGAAATCACCCCCCGGGGGGATGGCCACGCCACAATCCCCTCTCCTCTCTTCTCCTCTCAGGATGTTGAGCATGCATGCACAGGCGCCCGGCGTGAGTTTAAGCCACTGGGTCTACAACCCGAACCGTGGTCGACTACATGGGAATTCAGCACCATTATGCTAACTGCTGGTCCCAAGTTTTTTTTTTTTTTAAGAGATTTTTGCTATAGGGTGCATGTCCTCATTGAAGAGACAGAGAGAGACAGAAAGTAAAAAAATCATCCTCTGGGGGTGGCCATGCCGCATTCCCTTCTCTAGTCTCCTCTTGGGATTTTTGGCACGTATGCCACGCGTCTGGCATGAATTTTAAACTGGTGGATCTGGGACTTGAACGACAGTGGACTACAGGGGAGTCCAGTGACATAACCATTATGCCATCTGCTGTCCCCTGTTTTTTAAAGATTTTTTTCTCATGGGTCATGTGTCCTTTCCAGAGACAGAGAGGGAAAGTGAGAAATCACCTCCTGGGGAAATGGCCATGCCACAATCTCTTCTCCTCCATTCCCTTCTTGGGACTTTGGGCATGTGTACACATGCACCTGGCATGATTTTCAAGCTGCTGGGTCCAGGACTTGGAACTGTGGTCTGCGATGTGGGAGTCCAGTGACTTAACTACCACACCACCTGCTTGCACCAGGGTAAATTAGTTGTACCTGGAGAAATCTTTAGACGCTTTGCAGAAGAACACTTTGTGTTGGATCTGGAAGAATAATAGATTGTGACAGACTTTGATCGAGGTGAGTTGTTCCTAGAAGAGGGAGTACCTTGGGTAGAGGCAGGAGATTAGGAAATGGGCAAGTGTGGGCTGAGTTACTGGTGACTGGATAGTTGTGGCTTGAGCCCAGGTTGCCTAAGTGGCAAGAAGGAAGAGGTAAATGAGGAGGTAGGAGTTTGGACTGATCTCTATTTGATGTGTACCCATGTGCCTGTGTGAACTTTTTATTGAAGTTAGGTATATACAGGAAAGTGTATAAATCGTAAGTATACAGCTCATTGAATTTTTGCCCAGTGAATACATCTGTGTAGCCATTATCCAGATCATAAATAGAACATTACCAGCACTCTGGAAGTTTCCAACTCTTTACTTCCATGGGAAACCAGCGTCTTAACTTCTAGTACCTATAGGTTAGTCATCCTTTAGATTAGGTTGTTGGGAAGTCATGACCTATTTTCCTGTTTTTCTGTGCAAAAATGCATCATGACTTTCCCAGTGACCCAATAGGTATCTAACTTCATCTAAATGGAATCAGTCAGTATGTATTCTGTAGTGTCTGCATCTTTTGGTCTGCATCGTTTGTAAAAAGATTGATTCATATTATTGAGTGGAGTTTAATATGTTAATTATTATTGCTGTCTAATACTCCACTGTGTGATATACTTAGGTTACTTAGTCATTCTATTTTGGATGGATGTTTGGATTATTTCCAGTTTTTGTTATTTAAGTTGTACCACTATGAATAATTCTGTATATGTCTTTTCTTGAACATATGTACATGTTACTGTTGGGTTTATACCTGGGAGTGGAACCACTAGGCCAATGGGTGTGAAAATGTCTAGCTTTACTGTTTATTAAACATTTGCATACCCTGTGACCATTTTACACGTCCTTTAGCAGTGTATGGGAGTTCCGGTTGTGTACTCCGTTGCAGCACTCTGTTGATAGTCTTTTTCACTGTAGCCGTTCTAGTGGTGAATAGTACTATCTTGCTGTTTTAATTTGTATTTCCTTTATGGCTGTTGTAACAAGCCTTTTTAGGTTTATTGACTGTTTTAGACATCCTTTTTTGTCACATGTCTGTTCAGGTCTTGGCCTGTCTTTTCTTTTTTTAAAAATACTTACTTGTTTACTTAATTTCATTTGTTATTATTTTTTAATTTGACCAGAGAGATAAAGAGAAAGAGAAAGTAAAAAAGCAAGCTGCCAAGTCTGGGCCTTGAACTGCAGCTGTCCATGTGAGAATCCAATGCCTTAACCACCACATCACCTGCCAGCCCTGGCCATCTTTTTCTATTGGATTGTCTGCCTTTTTCTGATTGATTTGTTCCATATATTCTGAAAATACAAATCCTTCATTAGCAGATATATGGTGTTTTTGTAGGAACAGAATGTCTTATTTGTCTATAGACTTTCTGCATTTTTAAGGGCTTAATACAAAAGTTCAGGTTATTTTTTAAGAGAGATTTTTGCTATAGGGTGCATGCACTCACCAAAGAGACAGAGAGACAGAAAGCAAAAAATCCCCTGGGAGGATGCCCATGCCGAGTCCCTCCGCCTCCATTCTCTTCTTAGAAGTTTGGGCATGTGCATGTACCTGGCGTGAGTTTTAAGCTGCTTGGTTTGGGATTCTAACCTCAGTCGACTGTGGGATGTGACATAATCATTACACTATCTTCTGGTTCCCCCAACGTGTTTTGGAAGCTGCTGGTTTTGGGATATACACTTGTGATATCTTGGGAATGGGACCAAAATCTAAACACAAATCAAATTTACCATGCCCAAGATCCCGAGAGGAGAATGGAGAAGAGATTGCTGCATGGTCACCCTTCTTGGGGGGTGATTTCTCACTTTCTGTCTCTCTGTCTCTCTCTGTCTCTCTGGCGAGTGGACGCACCCTATAGAAAAAACCCCTCCCCCCCCCCCAAAAAAAAAAGAAAAAAGAAAAAGGAAGTTGCTGGTTCTGGGAAATACATGTGTGATATCTTGGGAACGGGACTGAAATCTAAACACAAATTTATTTGTTTCATGTATACCTTATATACATTGCTTTAAGATACTTTTATAAAAAGGATAATTTTACTTTATTTATTTATTTATATTTCTTAATTTGACCAGAGAGGGATAGAGAAAGAGGAAGTAAGAAAGTAAGCTTCCAGGTCCGAGACTTGAACCATGGTCGACCATGTAGAAGTCCAGCACTGCTAATCACCATAGCACCTGCAGGCCCTACCTTAAGATACTTTTTTTTTAAGAGTTTTTTTTCTTTTTTGCTACAGGACGCGTGCGCTCGCCAGACAGAGAGAGACAGAGAGACAGAAAGCGAGAAATCACCCCCCGGGGGGGTGGCCACACCACAATCCCTTCTCCTCCATTCTCCTCTCGGGATATTGGGCACACACGCACATGCGCCCGGTGTGAGTTTAAGCCACCGGGTCCGGGACGCGAACCGCGGTCAACTACATGGGACTCCAGCGACATAGCCATTATGCTAACTGCTGGTCCCCTTAAGATACTTTTATACCCTGTTTTTGTATTGCAGTGTTTTTACTGTGACCTGTCACATGAAATCAGGTGTGGTATCATGTTGGTGCCCAAAAAGTTTCAGATTTTAGAGAACTATGGATCTCAGGTTTTTGGGTTAGTATATTCCACCTGTATGTGAAGTTTGGGGAGAACTAAGACCTTAATGCTACCGAGCTTTATAATCTATGAAAATGTTAAATCTTTCCATTTATTTAGGTGCTACATTTCTCTCTCCACACAGAGAAATTGATCTTTACATCAATTTACATCCTTGGTTAGATTTATTCTTAGGTATGATATTTAATGTTTTTGAATGCTATTTTAAAATTTTAATTTTATTGGGCTGACTCAGTGGCACAGCCATAATGTGCTTCTCTGAGCAGCTGGCTCCTGCGTGGTGACTGTGGTTTGACACGTGAAAAAGAACAAGGAGGGTAAAATATCGTTGGGGTCAGTCATTTTTAAGGTACTGTTAATTAGTTAAAGGGAGGATTGTCATAGCAGTTAGGTGGGTATGGGGAAGCTAGTAATTTGGTGGGTAAAGATATTGGTATAGTCCCTAATTAATAAGAGGACTCTATATTTAAAATATATTCACTTAGATAAAGATGGACAGCAGCATGATTTTTTTTTTTTTTTGAGAGGTTTTTGCTATAGGGCACATGTGCTCACCAGAAAGACAGGGAGAGACAGAGAGACAGAAAGTGAGAAATCACCCCCCAGAGGGGATGACCACGCCGCAATCCCTTCTCCTCCATTCTCCTCTCGGGATCTTGGGCACGCATGCACACGTGCCCGGCATGAGTTTAAGCCACCGGGTCCGAGACTTGAACCACGGTCGACTACATGGGAGTTCAGTGACATAGCCATTATGCTAACTGCTGGTCCCAGCAACATGATTTAATACCATTCGCAAGGTAGAAATCTGTCTAGATGGGTCAATGGGAGTTTATTGTATACAAATTTTGTAATTTTCTGTATATTTAATAGTATTCATAATAGATTTAAAAGGTCTGATTTATCTACATAGACAATTGGTCAAACCAAAGTTCTCTGGACAACTACTCAAATTTTTATGTAGGAGAGAGATCAAGATTTAACCTAAACATTACATTGGTTTTTGAGTAATTTCCTAACTGCTGTCTATTGGGGATACCGTCTTATCGAGCTCAGTTGGATAAGGAGGCTTTACATGCTAATGGGGGTAGGCCAGGTGCTTCGTGGTGTCTAAGTCCTTAGAGGAAAGTAAGCCAGACAGGTGGAACATGGCATCTGTTGGTCCCCAGACCAGGTTTGTGGATTCAGGAAAACTTAGCAAGGATAGGATTTACATTTAGGGGGAGCATAGTGACAGGGAGTCTGGGTAGGTAGAGATTCTGGGGAGAGCCATAGGCTGCCAGTGTCAGTAAGGGGTGAGAATAGAGGCCAGGGTTGGGTGTCAAGATCGGACTCAGTAGTGGAACCCAAGCAAGAAGCTAACTACTCATTCGTTCATTCATTCAACCTGTATTCATTAGTGCCTACTTTATTATTCCTAGAAATTACTTGGAGAACATGTAAAAATATACAGATTTTTCGCTCTGTTCTTCTCGAAACTTTGTAGGCTCCGGAAATCTGCATGTTTCACAAACATCTCATGTTTCTTATGCTAGTATTTCTCAGACCATACTTCAGCTAAACGTCTGATCTACTGTGTGCTGGCCAGTGTGCCAACAGGGAAAGTGGGAGACGTAGTGTGGCTAAAACCAGAATGAAAGGCGAGGCCTTGTACATGAGAAACAGCAGGACTGGAGCGAAGACAGAATGATCAGACGAACCTGGACTGGCTGAGGCCTCGACTTTCTTTGAATTCCAACTAATTGGTAATAAGCTTGTTTCTGAAAATAATTTATTTCTGGGAACTAAGTATTTGCAACTGGAAAAATGGGCGAACTAAGAACTATGAGGTTAGGAGACTAAGTAAGATATGATACTTGCAAGAGGCAGATAGATATATCCAGGGAAAGAACAAAAGCAACATCAAAAAAAGTAACCTCTCTAGGTACACTAAGATCACACCACAGTACACTGGTAGTTCCTGCAGTACTGTGAATGGGCTGTGAATTATATTTTAAGGGTGCTGCCTATGATCTCTTAGAATATAATCACCATCAGCCACAACTCTATTTTGCCATAGGCCCTGCATGCTTGCTGGAGACAGGGTGGAAAAGTAAGAAACCACCCCGCAGGCGGTATGGCAATGCCCAGATCTCCTCAGAATTTGGGCAAGTGTGCACATGCACCCAGTATGATTTTCTTTCTTTTCTTTTTTCTTTTTTTAAAGATTTTTGCGATAGAACACATGTGCTCAGAGGTGTGACAGAGAGAAAGAAAGTGAGAAATCACTTCTTGGTGGGGGATGGCCACGCTGCAATCTCCTCTCTATTCTCATCCTGGGATTTTGGGCACACACGTACATTCCTGGAGGGGGTCTCAATACACCGTATCTGGGACTCGAACCATGGTGAACTACATGGGAGTTCAGCGCTTTAACCCACTACACCACCTGCTGGCCCCAATACCCGGCATGATTTTTAAGCTGCCAGGTCCAGGACTCCAATCATGGAAGTCTAGCACCTAAACCACCAAGCAATCTGCTGGCACTTGCCACAACACTTTAAAATAGACATATAATTTGATACATTTGAGCAAGGTAAATAAGGTGTTTTCTAGACCTTAAGGGTAAAGTAGCAGTGTTACTTTTACAACAGATTTCTAACACACATAATTTATACCGACTCCTAGAGCTCATGGAATAGGCTTTCCACCCTTATTCCATTTTATTCTTTTAAGTATGTGTTTTTTCATGCCTGCTATGTAGAAGTTTTTGGTCTTAGTTCTTTCTTTAAATGAACATACAATTTTAACATATACATAGATTCATGTAACCACTAGCATAGTTAGGATACATAAAAATTTCATCATTCCTGGGAACCAGCAGTTAGCGTAATGGCTATGTCGCTGGACTCCCACGTAGTCAACTGCGGTTCGTGTCCCGGACCTGGTGGCTTAGAACTCACGCCGGGCGCATGTGCGTGCGGTGCTCAAGATCCCGAGAGGAGAATGGAGGAGAAGGGATTGCGGCGTGACCATCCCCCCTGGGGGGGGGTGATTTCTCGCTTTCTGTCTCTCTGTCTCTCTCTGTCTGGCGAGCGCATGCACCCTATAGTGAAAACCTCTCAAAAAAAAAATTTCATCATTCCTCAAAACTATTCTTGTACTATCCCCCCACCTCTAACCCCTAAGAGGCATTGATCTGCTCTCGTTCACTTTAGCCTTATCTTTTTGCGAATGTCATGTAAGTGGAATCATGCAGTATGTTATCTTCCTACTGACTCCTTCCACTCAGCATAATGCCTTTGAAATGGACTTCTCCGTGTTGTCTCGGTATCCATAGTTCATTCCTTTTTATGCCAAGTAATATTTCATTGTATGGATTGTATCACATTTTGTTTATTCACCTGCTTTGGGTTGTTTCTGTTATTTTGGTGATTATAAATGAAGCTGCTATAACTACTTATATATAGTTTATTATGAACATAAATTTTTATTTCTCTATGGTAGATACCCAAGAGGGGATTGCTAGGTCATATTTTTAGTATTGGATCATCAGAAAAGTCATGTGCATTTTTGCATAGAAAAATATGTCATGACTCTTACAGCGATCCAATATATACAATATATACATATACATACATACATACACACACACACACACATACACACTTTTTTTTTTTTTTTAAGATTTTTGTCATAGGGCACATGTGCTTGCTGGGGATATATATAGAGAGAGAGCAAGAAATCACTCCCTGATGGGGTGGCCATACTGTAGTCCATTTTCCATTCTCCTCTTCTTGTGCCTGGCATGAGTTTTAAGCCGCTGGGTCCAGGACTTGAACCATGGTCAACTGTGTGGGAATTGAACCATGTAACCATCACACCATCTGCTGATCCTTTTTTTTTCTTTTTTTGGAGAGGTTTTTGCTGCATGCGCTCGTCAGAAAGATAGAGACAGAGAGACAGAAAGTGAGAAATCATCCCCCAGGGGGATGGCCACGCTGCAGTCCCTTTTCCTTCTTTTCCTTCATTCTCTTCTTGGCATCTTGGGCACGCACGCACACACACCCGGAGTGAATTTAAGCCACTGGGTCCGGGACTCGAACCACAGTCGACTACATGAGAGTTCAGCGACATAGCCATTATGCTAACTGCTGGTCTCTGATCCTTTTTTTTTTTTTTTTTTAAGAGAGAGATTTTTACTATAGGGCACATGGCATTTGCTAAGAGACAGACAGAAAGCAAGAAATCACCCCCAAGGGGGGATGACCATGCCACAATCCCTTTTCCTCCATTCTCCTCTGGGGATTTTGGGCACATACACACACGTCTGGCATGAGTTTTAAGCCACCAGGTCCAGGACTTGACCTGCGGTCGGCTACATGGAATTCCAGTGATGTAATTGTTATGATATCTGCTGGTCTTGTATGTCCAGTATACGTTTAATCTTGTAAGAAACTGCTTGACTGGGACCAGCAGTTAGCGTAATGGCTATGTCGCTGGACTCCCATGTAGTCAACCGCGGTTCCAGTCCCAGACCCGGTGGCTTAAAACTCACGCCGGGCGCGTGTGCGTGCATGCCCAAGATCCCGAGAGGAGAATGGAGGAGAAGGGATTGCAGCGTGGCCATCCTCCCTGGGGGATGATTTCTCGCTTTCTATCTCTCTGTCTCTCTCTGTTTGCCTGGCGAGCGCATGCACCCTATAGCAAAAATCTCTCCAAAAAAAAAAAACAAAAAAAGAAACTGCTTGACTATTTTCCACAGTAGCTGTGCCAGTTTGCATTTCCCCAAACTGTGCATGAGAGGTCTAGCTGATCTGTATCCCTGTAAACACTTAATATTGTCAGTATCTTTTGTTTTAGCTATCTAGATGTTAAGTAGTATCTATTTTGTTTTGTTTACATTTCACATCTTTGCAGCATTCTCAAGGCATCTTCCCAGCATGAGTACACTGTATATTAGTCCAGTCAAAGATTTTACTATACACATTATACTTAACACATATTTTTATACTTTTGTGTCAGTCAAATATTTTTCTTGTGTTTTTTATCCCCCTGATTCATTCCCTGCTATCCCCCACTGCCCACCTTTCTCCCATATTGTCTCTAGTATCCACAGTTGTATTCCATGCCTTTATACCTTCAAATCTTTCAGTTTTTGTTGTAGAATGCAAACATTCAGTATTTATTAACTAGGGATTTGCAGTGTTTCTCTTTCATAATCTTGCTTCACTCATCTATAAATTCCATATTCATCACTTTTTATTAGATGCCATGGTCTCTCTCTCTCTCTTTTTAAAGAGAGTTTTGCTATAGAGTGTGTGTGCTCACCGGAAACAGAAAGTGAGAAATCACCCTTCTCCCCCACCCTGGAGAGATGATCATGCTGTAATCCCTTCTCCATTTTTCTCTCAGGATTTTGAGCATGCACTCACACATGCCTGGCATGAGTTTCAAGCCACTGGATCGGGGACTTGAACCATGATCAGCCATGTGGGGTCTAGCATCTTAACCACTATGCCACCTGCTGGCCCCAGGGTCTCATAGTTTTTTTATGGCTGAGTAGTATTCCATAGTGTATATGTGCCACACTTTTTCAATCCGTTCATCTGCTCTTGGACATTTGGGTAATAATTACATGTCTTAGCAATTGTGAATAATGCTGCAATAAACATGGATATGTGCCGTGCAACAGACGACTCCGAGAAGGTCTTCTTTTCAGCACTTTATTTCCCCAGGCTCTGTACAGTCTTCTCCCTCCTCCTCCCCAACCCTAGGACCTTATAAAGGGCCCCTAGCCAATCAGATCATTGTCCACGTGCACGGAAGCCAATCCTGGAAAGAGGATTGGTTGCATGCGGTGTTCCCATGCTCTCCACGCTCCCCACTGCCCTACTTCCTTAAAGTTGTTTACTACTTTGAGCGCTCAGCGGGCTTCGGGCTTCCGTTGAGCGCTATTTTGAAATAGGCGCTGAGGGCGATGGGCGGGGGGGCGCTCCACAGATATGCAAGTATTTTTCTGATTGAACACATTCCAGTCCTTTGGGTAGATACCCATGGCTGGAATTGCTGGATCGTATGGTAGTTCTGTTTGTAGGCTCTTGAGGAACCTCCATGTTGTTCTCCACAGTGGCTGCACTAATTTACAGCATAGGAGAGTTCTTTTTTCACCGCAGCCTCACTGGCACTTATCATTCTTTCTTTATCCCACGTGACCGGCTTTGGTTCAAGTCCCCGGAGCTGGTGGCTTAAAACTCATGCTGGATGTGTGCTCTTGTGTGCCCAAGAGAATGGAGGGAAAGGGATTGCTTGTGTGGCCATCTCCCCTGGGGGATGATTTCTTGCTTTCTGTGTCTCTGACCTTCCCTCACCCCTCCAGGCGAGTGCACACACCCTATAGCAAAAATCTCTTCCATTAATAAAAAAAGAGAACAAGTTTTTTGCCTTAGGGTGCATGCGGTAGGGTGGGGGAAGTGGGGCAGAGACAGAGATAGATAGTGAGAGGGAAAGTGAGAAATCACCTCTGAGGGGGATGGCCACACCACAATCCCTTGTCCTTTGTTCTCCTCCCAAGATCTTGAGCATGTATGTACATGTGCCTGTATGAGTTTCAAGCCACAGGATCTGGGACTCAAACCACTGAGGGAGTCCAGTGATGTCACTGCTACTCCATCTGCTGGCTCTCATTCTTTTTTTTTTTTTTTTTTTTTTTCCATTCTGGCTTGGGTTAGATGGTATTTAATTGTGGTTTTGATTTGCATTTTCCTTATCATAAGGGATGCTGAGCATTTTTTCCATTTGCTTTTTGACTGTTGGTATGTCTTCCTTTAAGGAGTTCTGTTCAGATCATTTGCCCATCTTTTAATTGGATTGATTATTTTTTTGCAGGTAAGCTGCTTGAATTCCCTGTGTGTTCTGGTTATCAGTCCCTTATCTGAGGCGTAGTTTGTAAATACATTCTCCTGTTCAATGGGTGTCTCTTCAATCTAATTGTACTTGGTTAAAGGGAAAGACATGATGTATTTTTCTATGCAAAAATGTGTCATCGCTTTTCCCATGACCCAATAGTTTCTTTTGCTGTACAGTTATCTATTTTTTTTTTTTAAATCTATTCATTTATGTGTTTCATGAGAAATGGGGCATGGTGTATGTGGCAGGTGTGGAGGGAGGGAGGAAGACAAGCACCTTCAACAGTGTCTCATGCTACATCTCTCCTCCCAGCCTCCCACCAGCTAGGGTCACATGCACACATACCTGGTATGTATATGTATGTATGCATCAACTCGGGAGCTGAACGCTCACCTTTCATACAGCTTCCAGCATTGCACAGTGTTAGGACATTGCTGTGCCACTGTACTTGGGCCATGCAATGGTATCGTATTGCGGTTTTAATTTTTTTATTTTGAAATGTTGGTATAGGCAAGTGCACTTGCTGGAGACACAGAAAAGAGAGAGAGAGAGAAAGCACCCTCCAGGGGAGATGCCTGTGCTGCAATTTCTTCTCCATTCTCTTGAGATTTTGGGTATGCATGCACATTTGTTTCTGGTGTGTTTTTCAAGATACTAAGTCCAATACTTGAATAACACAATTGGCCGTGTGTGGGATCCAGTCACCTTAACCACTGTTGTCATTGGCTGGCCCTAGTTTTAACTTTCATTTTCCTAGTTTATGCTTCAGTTCTTGATGCCTTTATCCATTGAGGATCAAATGCAAAAGTTAATCCATGGTCATCAGAAGAAAGTAATTGATATGCTTTAAATTTAATATTCTAGGAAAGACTTCTCATGAATATTTCAAAAGGAATTTGTGCTGTTTTTGAACATTTGTGGTTTCAGTGAAGTGTGAGGTACTCTGAAACCTATCTATAAAGTTTCAAGTTAGCCCTGGAACAGTGACAGAGTTCAGAACATTTATATTCTGGTGGCCTGCGGTCTTACATAGAACACATGTGGCTTTTTTCTTCACGATGGAGTGTGTGTGAGTGTGTGTTGAGGGGTGAGTGGGAGGGAGAACGAAGCACCCTTCACAGGGTCTTGTCACATCACAGTCCCCTCTCCCTAGCCCCCCAGCTCCTCAGGATCTTGGATGCCAGCGTGTTTGCTCAGCTTGTCTTGTGACTTTTAATAAACTGATGAGATAGGCAAATGAAAAAAAAAATCTGGTCATTCTGTCCTTTTTATTTTTCCCCTTAGTGCGGGAAAAATAAGTGAGATTCACTGTCATCCTGATTATGATCACAGTGAACATTTATTGATCTCTTGTTTCTGGTAGCATAGATCAGTGGTATGATGTTGAATAACTTTTTAAAAGTTTATTTCTTTGAGCATGTGAGCATATGTGTGCAAAAGAGAGAGAGACAGTACCCCCAACAGGGTCTCGCTGCAGTGATCCACCTCTAGCCTTCACCAGCCCTGTGCCATGGGCAAGCCATGTCTAATGTACTGAGGACGATCTTTAGATTTGAACTGGAAAACTTGTCATGTGAGATTGTCTCAAAGAACTTCTTGGGCCAGCAGGTGGTGTCGAGGTTAAGGCACTGGATCCCCCGTGGCTGATTGCCAGGTTTGAGTCCCAGATACCAGTGACTTGAGAAACACGCTGGGCACATGTGTGTGCCCGAGATCCCAAGAGGAGAATGGAAAACATTGGCATGCCTATGCCTTCTGGGGGGTGCTTTCTCACTTTCTCCTTTTTCTCTCTATCTCTCTCTGGCAAGTGCATGTATCCTGTAACAGAAAACAAAACGAAGAAAGCAAAGAAAACAGAACACCGCCTTTTACTGCTGCACCACTGTCTGGCACCCACTGGATAACTTATTCAGGGACATAATTTAGATAGAGGCAAGGAGGCTTTCTCTTGAGTAATACATTTATTTGGCCCCTTCTGTCTCTTTTTCCTTCTTTGTAAATCATCCCAAGCAGCATTCTGTATTATAAGAAGCCAACTAAATGATAGCTAATTAAATGTTTAGTGTTTATTTCAGTTGGTTATTAGCTTGAGGTTAAACTTGTTTAATGAGTGACTATGGAAGAATTATGTTTTTTACAATTTGAATGCATACTTGCTGATCATTGGTATGTTACTCCCATTTTATGAAGCTGAAACATAATTTTCTTCTTTTTAATGATTGTGGAGTTTTACAGTTTATTGAATTTTGTTTTGATGGTTAAGTCATGTCAGTACTTTCTTTGCTACCAAGTTCTCAGTCAGGGAAAAGCTCCGATTATATTTTCTATGAGAAAGTATAGTCCATTTAGAGGCAATTTCCAGTCATATGTGAAGGAGTAATTCAGGGTTAGTGTTCAATTTAGAATATGTGACTTAAGGGGCCAGCCAGTGGTGTGGGTGGGGTGGCTGGATCTTACATGGCCCACTGTGCTGTTCCAGGTCCTGGACTTGGTGGCTTGAAAATTATGCCAAGTTTGTGGGCACACGCACACCCACCTACCCACCCAAAATCCTGAGAGGAGAATGGAGGAGAGTGGATTGTGGTGTGGCCATACTCCCTGGGTGGATGCTTTTTCATGTTCCCTCTCTCTGTCTCTCTGTCCTGTCTCTCTGCTCCATATCATTGCCCTATAGCAATTTTTTTTAAAAGAATTGTTTACTTTTATTTATTCATTCATTTATTTTAATTTGGCCAGAGAGAGGGAAAGTGAGAAAGCAAGCCACCAGGTCCGGGACTCAAACCATGGCTGGCCATATGGGAGTGTCCAGCACCTTAACCACCACGCCACCTGCTGGTCTCCTACCCTATAGCAAATTTTAAAAAAAGAAAAATAGAAAAGGTGACTTAAGAAGAACATTGATGTATCTGTCTTTCATATTGTAGTTAATTTTAATGACAGCTTTAAAGATTTACTTCATTCTCTCTTAGAATGCTGTTTTTAAAATTTTACAGAATTGACTTAAAAACAGAGAATTTAAAAGTTAGTCAGATGAATTCATTGGAAAGCCTGCCTTATCAACTTGTTGCCTCTAACAGTTTTTCACACTCTCCAGCCACATCCAGGCTTGGCATTTTGAAAGTCAAAGTGGATTCCTTCAACTTTTACCAAGAGTTTGAGAATAGAAACTTTTTTTTTTCTTTTTTGGAGAACTTTTTGCTGTAGGGCGCATGCGCTTGCCAGACAGAGAGTAAGAAATTACACCCTGGGGGATGGCGACACCTCAATCCCTTCTCCTCTATTCTCTTCTCCTCTTGGGATTTTGGGCACACATGTACATGTGCCGGGTGTGAATTGTAAGCTGTTGTGTCTGGGACTCAAACCAGGGTCGACTATGTGGGAGTATAGCATCCTAACTGCTATGCCATCTGCTGGTCCTGAGAGTAGAAACTCTTTATGCAGGTGTATGCCGCCTGTGATATGTGATAGTCTTCTGAATGTGGTCCTGTTACCTGACCATGCCAGCTGCCTCAACAAACTATATAATCGTTGTTATGATCCTGTGTAGTCATGTTAAAAAGTATTTCCTAAGTATTCTTAAATGCGTCTTACCAGTATCTTCTGGGAAAATATTTATATTCTTTTGAAAACATTCATGTGGAAAAGAATTAGAAGTAAAGTTTAGCTCATTTGGATCTGTCCTCTTTCAGCATATCTTTAAAATTTAAGTACAGGGGCCAACAGGTGGTGCAGTGGTTAAGGCGCTAGACTCCCACATGGCCAACCACAGTTCGAGTCCCAGACCCAGCAACTTGAAACTCATGCTGGGTGCATGTACAAGCATGCCCAAAATCCTGAGAGGAGAATGGAGGAGGAGAGATTTCTTGTGTGGCCATCCCTCTTGCAGGATGATTTCTTTCTTTCTGTCTCTCCAGTGAGTGCACATGCCCTATTGTGAAAATCTCTTTAAAATAAATAAATAAATAAAATGTAGATGCAGTATGTAAGAATTCCTATTATAGGATCAACTGAGACTTTGATTTAAATAAATTATAAATTATACTATGGAAGCCTACATAAGATACTACATATTTTATTTTCCAAAGAAGCTTCTTTAAATGGTTCTGTTAAGTGTAGGAATGTTCTGATGATTATCTTTTTAATTAAAATGAGAAATCTTTGTTTAAAGTGGCATTCGTTTTTTTACGGCCTGTTACAGTCTCTGTAACAATCATTTCTTAAGTCTGAACGTTTTATTTCCAGGAATCCATTTATATAAAACTATGTTTAGACTTAATTAAGGAACGAGTCTTACAAAGCTTGTAAATAGCCAGGAAAAAAGGGACCGAAAATAAAACTGACATTCACATTTAACAAAATGATTGTTACAAGGTATGTAATAAGCTATAAAAATACAATAAAGCCCTTTTTATAAGAGTTCATATTTTTTGATCCTTGTTTTCAAAGGTATTTAAGAAAAATATCAAGGCTCTGTGAAGTGACATCTGTTTTTACTGAACGGACTAGTGGTAACTTCTTTTGTTCTACCTGTCTTGTTAGTATGTTTTCTTCGAAATGCCTTGTAATTAGATTAGGTTGGAATGTAGATTTTACTTTGTGCTGTACGAATACAGGACCTGGTTCTCTAGTCCTGCTTCTAGACGTGATAAGACATTGAACCAGTTGCTAACCTCACTTGAGTTTCATTTTTCTCATCTCGAAACCAAAGATAGTAATGACTATTTCTGTACTTCAGAGAGCTGTTGTGTGGACTAAGCGAAATTATAAATAGTGAAAATATTTTGGAAATTATAAAGTACTGTAATCATCCAAGGTTATATTTCTCTTAAAGATGAACTGGGTATAACAGCCTCTTTTAATTAGCAAACTTCTTTCTCTTACTCGTGCACTAAGACATGCATACATGCATATCCTTTTTGCATTGACATTTGTTATTGTTATTTTTGTGTTTCTTTGTTTAACTATAAGTGATTGACACCCTGTTGACATAGTGAAAATTACATAGGAGTTGGAGCTGGAAAACCTGGTTTGAAGTTTTTTTTTTTTTTTTTAATTCTGTAGGGTGTGTGTGCTTGCTGGAGACAGAAAGAGAGAGAATTATTTATTGAATGACCCCCCTCAGGAGGGACGGCCATGCTACAATCTCTTCTTTTGGGATTTTGGACACATGCACACATGCATCTATCATGTTTTCCAAACCATGATTTTCAAGACTTGAGCCATGTCACTGTCCATGTGGGATCTGGTTGCCTTAACCTCCATGCTGGCCCTCAAGTCCTGTCTTAACCATTTTCTTACCTCTCTGACTTTAGGTGTTGGCAGTAATAGTGGTAACAATAATGTGATAATGGAAGCAAACACTCATAGCTTTGTATCTACCATGCAGGATTCTAGGCACTCTCACATGTATGAGGGGACTTCAGGAAGTTTGTAGAAAAATGGAATTCGTGTATGAATTTATTTTGGTGCCCCAAATTTTTAAGTTCCATGCATATTTTATTTCATTTTTAGTTTTTGCTGTAGGGCATGTGTACTCACTGGAGAGAGGTAGGAGATAGAGAGGGAAAGTGAGACATTACCCTCAAGTGGAATGGCCATACTGCAGTTTCTTCTCTTCTTTTCTCCTATTGGGAGTTTGGGAACACGCTCATACACCTGGTGTGTTTCTCAAGCCACCAGGTCCTGAACTCGAACCTTGCATTGAGTCAGTTCCTTAAATTCCACACTACCTGCTGGCTCTCATAGTTTTTTCATGACACATTTCCCATGAATTTTTTGACAGCCCCTCCCATATTAACTTACTTGATCCCCTTACCTTAGTAGTAACATCAAAATAGTAATATCAGAGTATACTGTAAATAAAAGTTCTATGTCAGCTTTAGAATTCACATGCACCTTAGAGTGGCTATATTGTAGTTTTGTTCTTGACTATTATCTTTGGGCTTAATTTGGAGAAAAATATTTTTAAAGGGGGCTATGGATGACATTAGTCTTTTTTCAGATCTACAGTAAAATTGTGAGGAGAGTAGAGTGATAACTCATACCCCTCACCCAGGTTGGCACATTTGAATTTTCTTTATATGTCACTGAACTTTTCTAAGTCATTTGAGTTGCAGACAGGCTGTTTCACCTCTATTTCTGCATGTATTTCCTAGGAAAAAGAACATTCCCTTCCATAACTACACCACAAGATTCCACTCAGGAAATGAATACTGATGACATTTTATACTTTATTTTTTTAAAGTTTTTGCCATACGGTGCATGTGCTTGCCAGAGAGAGACAGACAGAAACAGTGACAGGGAAGGTGAGAAATCACTTTTCCGGGGATATGGCCATGCCACAATCCTCCTCCTTCTGGAATCTTGGGCGTGCGCACACACACACCTGGGATGATTTTCAAGCCACCGGATCTGGGCCTCAAACTACCATCGACCATGTGAGAGTCCAGCAACGTAATCATTATGCCATCTGCTGGCCCTGCATTTTATTACTTAATATACAATTCATGTTAAAAATCTTCTAGTTGTCCTAATAATGACCTTTAAAGTTTTTATTTTTTTAAATTTAGGATCCAGTTACATGTTATATATGTCTCTTCAGTCTCCTTATTTTACAGTTTCCTAACATTTTAAAAGAATTATTTATTGAATTTTATTTATTATTATTATTATTTAATTTGCTACAGGTCACATGTGCTTACCAGAGAGACCGCGAGAGAGAGAGAGAGAGAGAGAGAGAGAGAGGGAAAGTTAGAAAGCAAGCTGCCAGGTCCAAGATTTGAACCATGTTCAGACATATGGGAGCCCTGTACCTTAACCACCATGCCACCTGCTGCCTCCCCCCCAACATTTTTTCCTTATTGAAATGACAATTTTGAAGAGTCTGGAATAGTTGTTTTTTGTTTTGTTTTGTTTTGTTTTGTTTTTGGAGAGGTTTTTGCTATAGGGCACGTGTGCTTGCCAGAAAGACAGAGAGAGACAGAGACAGAAAGCAAGAAATCACTCCCAGGGGGTTGGCCATGCCGCAATCCCTTCTTCTCCATTCTCCTCTCAGGATCTTGGGCACGCACGCACACGCGTCTGTCATGAGTTTAAGCCACGGGGTCCGGGACTCAAACTGCAGTTGACTATGCCAACTCCTGGTCCCCCAGGTGGTCTTTTACAGCATCTCAGTTGTTCCTTGTTAGCTCTGGCTGAGTTAGCCATCTGCAATAAGATCACACAGCCCCTTTTCCCCCCTCTTTTCAGGTGGAAATCTTCCACTGATCCCAAAGAATTCCCTGTTGGCATGTCCCCTCCCACTGGGACCACCTAGTGCGAGTTAGACCCTTTATTTTTTTTATTCATTTATTTTTTGGAGAGGTTTTTGCTATAGGGCGCGCGTGCTTGCCAGAAAGACAGAAATAGAGAGACAGAAAGCGAGAAATCACCCCTGGGGTGGGGGTGGGGTGGGGAATGGCCTTGCCACAATCCCTTCTTCTCCATTTTCCTCTCGGGATCTTGGGTCCCTAGTTAGACCCTTTAGACCCTTCTGCCAAAAGTACCAAAGGCTGCCTGAGAACCTGCCTTCTGTCCAGACCTAAGACAAGAGACAAACATCCTAGGGATAACCCCTGAAGAAGAAAATGCCAGCGGTATCTGGGGAGCTTTGAGTGTGTGCCCTTCCCATTAAAATGCCCACGACATCTGAGGTACTGAATGTACTTTTTCAGAAGGTACATGATGTCAGTTTGTACCCTTATTGTCGATACTAGGTTTGGTCATTTTATTAAAGTTGTATTTATCGTATTTCTCTGTTGTATATGGATATTTGTAATTAATAAGTGTCTAGTGGAGTAAATTTGGAGACTAGATCATCTTGTTCCCCAACATTGTTTCCTCATTAGTTTTTTAATTTTTTTTTAATAGGAAGTATTTATTTAATTTTATTTATTATTTTAAAATTTGCTATAGGGCACTCACCAGAGAGGTAAAGTGAGAAAGCAAGTTTCCAGGTCCAGGATACAAACCGACTTGGCCACGTGGGAGTCCAGCCCGCGCCCAGCCACCACACCACCTTCTGGACCTTCCACATCAGTTTTAGCATCTACTGATGATCAGTTCTTTGGCAGTAGTTGTAAATCAGTTCTTTGGCAGTAGTTGTTTATATTTAGGTACTTTTAAATATTTTTTTTTTCTCTTTGGCTTTGAAATGGTGACTGTTTTCTATTTTGGGAAGACATTGCATGTATTCTTTTTTTTTTTTTTTTTTACTTTTATACTTTGTTTTTTATTATAAATTTTATTCTCATCACAACACACATATGAATTTTCCATCCAAAATACACTGTGCATTGGCTCAATCAAGCACATCAACATACATGTTCTCGGCAGATGATTTCCCAATTCCCGTGTCTTGCATACCTTGCCTTTTGTTTTGCCATCCTAGATTCCCCATCCCCACCCTCTGCCATGTCCCATCTTCCTCCTCCATTGTCCCTAACATTCATGATTGCCCTCAATCCCTTCCGCCCCCCCCATTCAATTGTTCTACCAATGAATTCAATTAGTCCAAGTATATCCACTAGCTAGCACAGCTGACATATCCTTACACATGTATCCAAATCTGATCCTAGGCATAAACCCCAGGGAGTAGAATGCACATACTATAAAGTAGTCCCCAGTTGTGTCCATACACCTCTCTTCAGTCATCAAATGTGCATTTTTTTTCTGCTTATTATTTATTTTTTTTATATTAAATTATATTGCCTAACACTCATTCCCTGATTATCATCACAACACACCAAGTGTAGTTTCCCATCTAGGATAAACTACATAGTGTCTTAATCAAGCATGTCGTCACCAATACTGTTCCATTTCTACTTTCATACATATAAATATGTTTTTTATCCTATGTTTGACCCTCAGCCCTTTCCCCCTCTCCCAATTACTCTATCTCTGCTATAGACAGCTATCCTCCAGAGGGGTCATTGAAAATGCGATACCTGCGAGTAGAGGGAGAGGGGCCAGGAGTCCAAAGTTTTTAACAATAGGGAAAATAGATTCCATTCAAGGTTGGATCAAGTGTGGGTCTCGTGCAGTTCCGCAACTGTAGGTGAGTCTCCATGGAATACAGTCTCCGGAAGGCAGTTCTGGCAAGCAGAGTTGACCATCAGTTGATGCGGCACAGCAGCCATCTTGTGGTTAGCAGGA
>NW_006204113.1:579458-585169 GCF_000334495.1 Tupaia belangeri chinensis
ACATTGCATGTATTCTATCATCTTTATTTTCTATTTTGTTTTTGAATTAGACCAGTTAAAATTTGCTTTTTACATTTTAATTTGCAAAGTATATGCTTTCTAATTTGTATATTTACTGGAAAACATTATTAAACCTGCTTAAAGAATTGGGTAACTGGGCCTGGCAGGTGGTATGGTGATAAGGTGCTGGACTCCCATATGGCCAACCATGGTTCCAGTCCCGGACCTAACAGCTTGCTTTCTCACTTTCCCTATCTCTCTCTCTGTCTCTCTGTTCAAATTAAAAAAATAATGATGATAATGGATGAAATTAAATAAAATAATTCTAAAAAAGAAAAAAAGAATTAGGTTACTTTTTTAAGGGCTTGCAGTAATTAAAAGAACATCAGAATTGCCTGGAGGGCTTATTGGTTCTGTCCCAGTCTTTTCCAGGCCTGGGGTAGGGCCTGAGAATTTGCATTTCTGATTAGTTTCTGGATGCTGCTGCTAGTTGTGAGACTATACTTTGAGAACCATTGTATCTTATAGGTCTTTGGAGCTAGCATTTTATTTATTTATTTAGAGAGGTTTTTGCTATAGGGTGCGTACACTCGCTAGAAAGACAGAGAGAGACAGAAAGCGAGAAATCACCTCCTGCCCCCCAGGGGTGATGGCCATGCTGCAGTCTCTTCTCCTCCATTCTCCTCTCGGGATCTTTGGCATGCATGAAGACATGCCCAGCATGAGTTTAAGACACCAGGTCTGGGACTCGAACCATAGATGACTACGTGGGAGTCCAGTGACATAGCCATTATGCCAACTGCTGGTCCCTGGAGCCAGCATTTTGCTCATGATTATCCAGGGCATTTTTCTACTCGTTCACTTTCTCTGGAAGATATGAGAGTAGTCAAGATATAGTAGAGTGAAATAACTTGAAGTTTGTATTAGTGGATTTTGATAAACGTTGAGAAAATTTTGACAACTGGCTAAATTACAGAATTGAATCTCATTAACCTGGCTAATCCAAAGTAGGCTGTAATGAAAATGGTTATAGTTTTTTAAAATGTATTGTAGTATTTGTATTTATAGAATTTTATTTACTATGCCCAGTGAAACACTGATCCTTTAGTTTTGATGAATTAGACGTATCTGTTGCCAGAGAGACTCAACTTGTGGGAGTCTCTACCCAGGGTATGAGGTTCCTTGGCTTTGCGTAGGAAAGAATTCAAGAGTGAGCCATTGAGGGCAGGTGAAAACAAGTTTATTAAAGAAAGTGTACAGAGTGGACTGCTCCCGAATGGAAAAACCACATGAGGAGAGATGGGGGAACAGTTTTGTTCCTTCCAAAAGGAAAGGGAGAACTGCTACCTGGAAGGAAAGATAGAAGGGCTACTCCATGGATGGGGCAGCCCTGGACTCTGGTGGTGTCTGACTTATATGGCTTGGCTTAATGCTAGGCTAATTAAGGATGGTTTATTCATGACTTTTCTTTGGATAGGGTGGTGGTATTTCTGGAACCACTGTCCCTCCCAGTTTCTGGTCTTATTAGGGCAGGTCCAATCATTGCCCTTGTTATTCTAAGCTCTTTGGGGCAGGTGGGTGTGTCGTCTAGCCTCCTAATAGCGCACAGTTGAGGAGAGAGACAAGTCTGAAGGTTAGATAGCGGTCCTTCCAGGCACCATCTTGGTTCCAGCTGGCTCAGACCTCGTCTCTCAGCCACTTCTTATCTGTCAGATTTTAGGTGTTTGGAATGTCTCTTGCCTCACTTTGGACCATCCCTCCTGTTTCATATCCATAGTGGTAAGTTTGGGTTTTCAGTACTTACATGATCTCTGCATACACTTTAGTAACTTGGTTTTGTTAAGTGTATGCAGTTAGCAAAATTGGTGGCAAATTTGTTGTGTCATAGAAATATTTTTACTTTTATAGAAGTTGACCAGTTTGCCCTCCTCTCATGCTGTCCCTATAAGAAATACTGTAAACATCAGGGAGAAAAGGATGACTTTATTATTTGCTTCCCAGACTAAATCACAGCCTTGAAGCAGCTATTTCTTTTCGAATAAAAAGTTTAATTTCACGCCCTGATTAGTGCTAGTATGTGCAGGTGGATATTTATTTTATGTAGCTTAAGTGATCTGCCTTTGCAAATTGCTTGCTAGTCAGCAGAAATATAATTCCTTATGAGTGGCTGGTGGTAAATTATAGTTCTTGTTAGCAAGTTTTATGTTTTTCTTTTCTTTTTTTTTTCTAAGTACATGTTTATGAGGTTGGGGTGGGAATCAGTCACCAAGTTGTGACTAGACCGACAGGTTTTTTCAAAGGCTCAGAGAAAGGGATGAGTTTGAATGAACAGTACCAATAAATTAATAATAGGAAGAGTGAGGTCTTGTTTTCAATTGATTTGAAAATGAACTCAGGACTTAGAAAGAGTAGTTACTGGAAGAAAAGACCCAAGAAGACATTGTTTTATTAAGTAGAATATATTATAGTTAAAATTTGAGTATTTTGGGGCCAGCAAATGGTGTAGTGGTTAAGGTGCTGGACTCCCACATGGTCGACCACAGTTCAAGTCCGGACTCAGCTGCTTGAAACTCACACCAGGTATGTGTGCATGCGTGCCCAAAATTCCAACAGGAGAATGGAGGTGAAGAGATTGTGGCATGGTCAATCCCCCTGAGGGGTGATTTCTCACTTTCTCTCTCTGTCTCTCCAGTGAGCGCATGCACCCCTATAGCAAAAATCTCTCTTAAAAAAAAATTGAGTGTTTAGAGGTGCTTTAAAAATAAGACGGGGCTAGCCCTGTAGGCTGGTGGTTAAGGAAGGTAGATCACACATGGCCGCATTTAAAATGGCTCATAAACCGTGCCAGGTGCATGTGTGTGCAGGCCCCGAATTGCAGCAGGATGGAGAAGAGGAGACAGGATTGTGGTGTGATCACAGCCTATTGAGAAGTGCTTACTCCTTTTCCCTCTGTTTCTCTGGCTAGTGAATGTGCCCTCTGACCAAAAGAGGGGGGGGGTAATAAGCTTAGCATACACAGATTTAAGAAAAATATATTTTATTATTATCATTTATTTATTTTTAATTTGACCAGAGAGAGAGAGATAGAAAGAGAAAGTAAGAAATCAAGCCACAAGTTTGGGAATTGAACCATGGTCGGCCCTGGGGAGTCCAGTGCCTTAACCACTACACCACCCACTGGCCTGAGAAGCAGACACAGATTTTGAAATCAGAGGACATGGGCCTACCCTGTGGCCTAGTGGTTGAGGGAACTGGAGTCCACATGACTGATTGAGAAGTTCAATCCCAGTCCCAAAGGCTTGAAAAACACACAGGGTTTATGTGTTCATGCATGCCTCAAATCCTGACATGATGGAGAAATTAAGAAAAAGGGATTAGGGTGTGGGAGGGATTTGGGTATGGGAGGGTGCTTTCTTCCTTTCCTTGCTTTCAGTCTCTGGTGAGCATACGTTCCCTCTGGTGAAAGAAGAAAAAAATGTTAAAAAAAAAAAAAAAAGAAAAAGAAATTGAAAGACATGATTGAGCTGATTTTTAAATTGCTTCACTGAGACGACAAAGTTTTACAAATATTTGAATTTAAAGTGAAATTGACTTTTGTTGAGTTTGGATTAAGAGTGAACATGATGCATTAGAAGGAGGCAAAGTCCAATTTCTTTAAAAAATGTGTCAGTATTTGCCTTCTTATCCACAATGTCACCAAATTTATATGCCAGATCATAGGCCTTAAGAGTCTAGTGGGATCATGTAATACAAGGCTTCTTAAACTTTTTGGGTCCTGAACATAACTGAAAATCTTTTGTGTGCCACAAGATCCTCTTACCACACATACACACACATTTCCATTTTGTAAACTAATTTTAGGAGGTTCAGAATTCTTTTTCTTTTTTTGGAGAGGTTTTTTGCTATAGGGTGCATCCGCTTGCTGGAAAGACAAAGGCAGAGAGAAAGTGAGAAATCATTCCCCAGGGGTGATGGCTGCACCACAATACCTTCTTCTCTTATGATCATGGGCATGCATGCACACACGCCCAGTGTTTAAGCCGCCAGGTCCAGTACTTGAACTGCAGTCCTCTGCGTGGGAGTCCAACAACACAACTATTACACCATTTGCTGGTCCCAGGAGGTTCAGACTTCTTTAATCCAATCTGTGGATCCTAGGTTAAGATCTCTGATCTGGTCTTATTTTTTTGGTTGTTGCATAATGTGTTTTTATTAAGAAGCTTTTGCTGTTAATCATCATTAAAAAAATAATTTTCCCTTTATTCATGGTAGAGCTGTGTGCATGCACATGTGAGTGAGAATAAGGGAGATAGAGAGGAGTCCTGTCTACAGAGTCTGGCCATGCTGCACTCCCCTCCCTTCAGCCCTCTAGCCCTTCAGATCCTGTGCACTTGTGCGTGTGCCCATTGTGTTTCACCTGGATTGGGACTGGGGATTTGAACCACAGTCACCACGTGGGTTCCAGCTTCCCATGAGCAGCATATTACCACTGAGCTACAGAGCTGACTTGATAATTATCATTTCAGCATAACTAGTTGTGACTGTTTTAATAGGGGCCTGATTATAAGGTTGAGCTTCATCATAAAATGTCATTTTGAGAAGCTAACAGCATGTTGAGTATGTTGTTTGATACTATCAGGGAAAGTGGTACAGAGTTGACTTGGCTGGTGGTTATCAAAATCCTTCTGGAACATCCTATTTGTTCTTTTACGTTTTTGCTGTTGGGCACTCATCTTGCCAGAGAGAAAGAGACAGAGATAGAAGGAAAGTGAGAAATCACCCCCTACCTCCGCTGTGGGGGAATGGCCACTCTATGATACCTACTTCTTCATTCTTCTCTCTGGATTTTAGGCATGCCAAGCTTGTCTTCCAAGCTGCTGAGCCCTGGACTGGAACCAGAAAGTCAGCCATGTGGGATTCAGCTGCCTTAACTACCGTGCCACCTGGCCAACCCCACATCTTGTTCTTAATATTTTTTCACTCCCTTAGGTTCTCAGGCAAGCAGCCATACTTTATCTGCATATGATAATGGAATTTTATTTGTTAGGGGTATATGGAAAGATATACTTAAAACCTTTGATTACTTCCTACTGCTATTTCCAGTATTTCTTTCTACTTTTCTCAGTTTCATTAAGAAGATAATATGACCAAACAAATGCCCAACAAGGTCATTTTACCCTAGTGAGTGCGTTTTATGTTTGGGGGCATTTGAAATAAACTCTTTTCTGCCAAGGTCAACCTTAAACACTGTCAGCATGTTCAGTTATTTATACTCTGCAGTTCCGGGAGGCCTGGGAAACATTTGTCTTCTTCTCTTTTTCTTCGTCCTCTTATGGTATCAACACTGGGATGCTATCCATCTAGTTAGCTCATTCGAGGAAAAGTAGTTCGTGACCATTTTCGGTCAGCAATTCACTGGCCAAAAAGACTTGGTTTAGATTTTATCTTATGTATCCTACATGGAAAAACAATTTTTACAAGACATTAATAAAAAGTATGGAATACTTCTTTCTTTAAAAAATGAGGGGAACCAGCAGTTAGCGTAATGGCTATGTCGCTGGACTCCCACGTAGTCGACCGCGGTTCACGTCCCGGACCCGGTGGCTTAAAACTCACGCCGGGCGCTGTGCAGGCGTGCCCAAGATCTTGAGAGGAGAATGGAGGAGAAGGGATTGCGGCGTGACCATCCCCCCTGGGGGGTGATTTCTCGC